>NC_050069.1:1754194-2002501 GCF_009764565.3 Dermochelys coriacea | reverse complement strand
TTTTTGGAGCAGCTAGTCCTGAAACCCACAAGGGGAGAGGCAATTCTTGATTTATTACTAAGTGGAACACAGGATCTGGTCCAAGAGGTGAATATATCTGAACTGCTTGGTAATAGCAACCATAATGTAATTAAATTTAAAATCCTTTTAGGGGGAAAATGCCAAGAAAACCCCAAACAAACCCAACCCTGTAGCATTTAATTTCAAAAAGGGGAACTACACAAAAATGAGGAAACTAGTTAAATATAAATTAAAAGGAAAAGTCACAAGGGTGAAATGCTTGCAAACTGCATGAAGACTATTTAAAAACACCATCATAGAAACTCAAACTTAATTTATACCCCAAATAAAAAAAAAAAAAAGTAAGTAGATCAAAAAAATGCCACCATGGCTAAACAAGAGAGTGAAAGAGGCAGTTAGAGGCAAAAAGGCACCCTTTAAAAATGGGAAGTCAAATCCAAGTAAGGAAAATAGAAAAGAGCCTAAATTCTGGCAAGTCAAGTGTAAAAGTCTGAGGCAGAGCCTACCACGGGGCGGTACAAATAGTTCCAAAGCCCTATCCCAGCTCTCTCTTCCCCTTCTCACTAACGGCTGTCTCTATGACAGTTAACTGCCAGGTGAGTAATGGGGGCTGGGGAGAGGCTGGCCCTGGACGACCCCCCCCCCCCATTTGTGCTGCTAACACTGAAATGGGAGGAAGGGGAGTTGTTCAGCTCCCCTCTAGAGTGAGCTGCTCCTGCGTGGGCTGAGTGCTCTGCCCCCCAGAGGTGGGGGGCAGTCGAAGCTCAGGGCATTGCAAATTGTGCTGTTCCCAGCGTCTCATTGTGCAGTCATGGTGCAAATGAGAGGACCCCTACCCCGTGCAGTGATCTGTGGTGGCACAGCTCCCTGCATTCCCGCCCAGCCGTGCCTTGGTGACCACCTGTGTTACGCTGAACTGCACTGCCTCAGCCAGGCGAATTTCAGACATGGTCTCACATCATCCCATGGAGGTGTTCGTAATGTGTCTGTTTGCTGGTGTCTGCCCCTCTAGCGTGGGTTGCTGATAACAGCGGGAAGATGAATATCGAAGAAATCAGCCGCCAACTGGGCATGCTGCAGCTCACCAACCCCTTACCCAGCCAGTCCAAAGCCCCCCCAGCTGCCGCTGCTCCACCATCCCCTGTGCAGGTATGAACCCGTCTGACCCTCCCCCCTCCCGTTCTCTCCCATGCAGGTATGCACCCGTCTGATCCCTGCCCCCAACCTGCCCTCACCTCTGTGGTATGCACCCATCTGACCCCCAGCCCACCGCCCTCACCTGTGTGGTATGGACCCATCTGACCTGCCCACCCCACCCCTCTGCCCCTCCTCTGCTCTCACTTGTGAAGGTTCATACCCTGTCTGGCTGCGCCATCCTCCCCTTCAGGAGCCCATGGACTCAGGCCTGAACAGGGCAGGTGTGAAGAGCAGTGAGTGAGGACAGTCCTCATGCAGTGAAGTAACAGACCCATGCTCATGCAGTGGAGTAACAGCAGGCGCTCCCAGGCCCGCCTTTCGCAGACACCATGGCTGCCTTGGGGCATCGCGGTCAGAGGCCTGGTCCCCTGGGAGAAAGTGCACACACAGCTCTGTGCAGGGGACTGACCCTCTTCTTTCAGAGATGGATTTTCTCTGCTTCTTTGTTGGTTGCACGTCCTTCAACTTTGGAGTCCACCTCCCCTGGGAACCTGCAGGGGAGACCATTAACCCGTGTGCTCCCACGGGTGCTGGGAGTGTGGTTCCCAGCAGTTGATGGAGAAGGCAGCAGCCTCTTCTGCTGGCTCAGTGCTGTGTGGATGAAGGGCTTGTCTTGTTCTCTGCAGACAGGCTGGGCGTGTGCAAAATGTACCTACATCAACAAGCCCACGCGGCCGGGCTGCGAGATGTGCAGCACAGACCGGCCAGCGGAATACGTGGTGCCGGGCAGCTACCAACCAGATGAGACGGAGCTCTGGAGGATGCAGCAGGAGGAAAAGGGGATCTTGCAGTATCAAAAGGTAACTGGAGGCAGCTCTGCCCCAGGGGCAGCCATGGTGCCCTCGCTGCTCTGTGCGGGGACAGCGCAAAGGGAGGATGAATCTATAGTAGCCGCCTACCAGCAGCCACTTGGTGGTGGTTCCTGGATGCATGGATGCCCTGGCAAGGGCAACTACTCGCCAGGGGCCCCACCAAGTGGAGTCAGGGAGAGCTGCCCTCCTCTCTAATAGCGAAGGCAGGCAGGGAGCTGGCAGGGTCCAGCACGCAGGGAGCCTGTGGCCCTTGGCCCCTCCAGCCAGGCTGTTCCAGGTGAGGGCAGCCACTGGCCATGCCACAGTGGGACCCCGGCGGTGTTTCCCTCGCCCACGCCTCTACAGCAGGGCCTTGGTTAGGGCCCCGTTCAAAGGGGCTGAGGGCTTTTCAGCTGTGGGTGCGGGCACTTCAGCTGGAGCTTGGCATGACACGGACTCCTGGACTGGCAGCTCCTTCCCTTCTCTTTCAGCTCCATGCGCCAGTGCCCGGAGGCGGGCACGTCTTTGTCACGTGGTGGCGTGGTGAGGAGTGGAAAAAGCTGCGGTCAGGCTGGCTGGGCTCGCGAGGCCTTGGCTGGGCTAGTTGAGTGGAGCTGTATTTCCCATAGGGGTGACTGCACCAGCAGATGCCCCGGTATAAGCAAGGCTCGGCTGTGCTGTGGCTTCAGCCAGGGGCCCTGCCCCCGTTGGGAACTGCGTCTCCACCTGCTACCCCAGCCAAGGCTCGGAGTGCCGCAGGGCTCCAGCGAGTCAGGCTCGGCGACTGACAAAACTCTTCTCTGCTTTCTTTTTTCTCTCGTGCTGGAATCTCATTAGGAAAAGGGAAGGAGAGAAGATGGCTCGGCCACACACTACACCCGGAGCCCAGGCTCCCTGGATGACTTCATCCACCTCTCCTCGGAATTCTGCTAGCCACGTCTCATGCCTGGCCACCCTGGGCTGCCCCGCCCCAGCCCCTCTCGCGCTGGCCTGAGCCCTCCCCTGCACTGCCTGGGGCGTCTCTTTGTGCCGGGTCACCATACTTGGTCAGACTGTAGAATCAGTATGGTAGCTGTGTTCCCACACGGAGAGCAGCGCCGCGGCGTTATACTGTGCCACCGGTGACTGTGCCGTGGGGCTGCCAAGCCATGGGCAGAGCCACTTCAACTGGCCTAGGGCCTGCCCCAAGAGGGGTGGATCCCAAGCGAGAGCATGGGTCTCATTGCGCAGAGAGGCCTCTTTCCTGGTGGCCTGGAGGGCTGAGGATCTGGCTGAGCTAGGTCTGGCCCGGCGGGAGTGAGGCAGCTTTCTCAAGCAGTTTCATATCTGTCTGTGTCTTCCCTGCACAAGTTTGGCGATGGCGCTTCACCGCATTGCGGATTCTACAGCTGAGATGGGCTGAGAGATGGAGCGAGTGGAGTATGTGCTAGCCCAGGGCCAGGCCATGGGAATGCTGCAGCTTGGAGAGGCTAGTGCTGCCTCCCGTGGCTTGGGGGGTGAGGGCCCTTCGTGGTGCAGGCAGAGCTCTTCCCCACCCTCCGTGGCTGGTCCTGGCAGCCCCGCTCGTCCCTGCCTAGGAGGGCTGTACAGACCTCCCTATCCAGCTGGAATGGCTGCTTTCACCCGCAGCACTGCCTCTGCAGCAGGCCCAGGCCATGCCTGTTTGCGTGTGCCCTTGGGGCACGGTGCAAAGCACAGCTCCTGCACCAATGGTCTGTCTCTCTCGTGCACGTACAGGCCACGTGCTTTGGGCAGCTGCCCCACAGGGCTTCCTTAGGAAGGCTGAGGGACTGGGCCGTTCCCCTGTCGCCATGATGCCGTGGGGCGAGGGCTCTGTGGTCTCTGCCGAGTTCTTTTAGGGAAGAGCAGCGTAGGCAGATCTGACGCCCCCGCAGAGCGGCGCTGGCTGCTGGGGGTGAGCACGCGTGGGCAGCAGCTGCCATCGGTCACGGCTGCGCTGTTGCTGTGACCTCCGTCAGCGTGTGGATGCGGGGGGGGGTGGGCCCCCCCTGGTATCTCTCCAATGGAAGCCCCTGCCTCCCCTCCTGTTTTATACACTGACGTTGTCAGTGCTGCCAGGCCAGTTGGGAGAGCGGGGGAAGGAAGGGGAGAGTCTGTCTGCGTCTCCCAGAGAGCCCCTCTCATCCCAGGCTTCAGGGCACTTCCTTGTTCCATTAGGCTTACAGACAGCAAGGGGGATGGGTGCTGCTGGGGGTCGCCCTCCATCCAGCCAGTCCGGAAAAACTGCAGAGGTTGTTGGCCAGGAACTAGAAAAGGGCCCATTTCCTCAGGGCATAGGGCCTGATCTCTGCCAGGCCAGCTTCAAGTCTCTTGTGCCCCTGGGCATTGCAGTGCCTTGCACTAAACCACAGGAGCCAAACTGCCCAGCCAAGAGTTGTGCTGAACCGACACAGAATAAAGCCAGCTGAAGGTGCAGCCCTTGGCCAGTCCGGGTTCCTGCCTGCTGCAGGTGGAGGATGTGATGCAGTGCTGTATTAAAGTGGGGAGCTTCTGTGGGCTCACCTGCCCTGCCAGCCATGCGTGGGTCACCTGCACAAACACTTCCTGCATAGCCATTTGGCATGCAGCTCCGGGACCCCCCCTGGGAAAAAATGCAGGACAGAGCCAGCCCCCCAGCTCGGGAACTCCTGCACCTGCCTTTGGAGTTCTGGAGTCCCATGTGCAGTGGAAGGGCAGAGCCTCCTGTGCTCAGTCTAGTAAGGCCCTTGGGGCTGGGATTTGGTGCAGGGCCGCATGCATACTCAGTTTGGGGAGGGGGTGAGTGCTTGAGTGACTTCCTGCTTAAGGAAGGAGGGTTTGACAAATGCTAAAGCAGGAGGAGTCCCCCCGAAAGAGCCCTGAGCTAGAGCTGCGGCTTAGAGGAGTCTTGGCTACTCTTCATGTGGTTTGACTCTGGTTACAGGATACAAGTGGCAGAGTGTCATGTGAATGGGGACTGGACAGAACTTCTCTCCCAGGAGTGACAGGACTTGCAGTCAGACACTGGCCTGGCTCGCAGCGTGGGGAGCGTAAGGGAGCCACCTGCTGAATAGGCCAGAGATAAGCTAGGCCTGGAGGTCTCCAGGCGTTTGTTGGATGTCATGGTTTTACTGCGGAGGAAGGTGAAGGGTATGGCCACTCTCTGCTGCAGCTACGGAAGCAGCAATGCAAAGCTGTCAGTGTAGATGAGATTGGAATCTCAGGTCCAAGTCAGAAGCCTCTTGTGATGGGCCCAGTGCTGATGTCCAGCCACACCTTGTCTGCGTGTCTTCTGTGAAACAAAGAGCCCCCATCCCAATAGCACTTTACTCTGGGAAGAGATGATGCAAGCCCCTCTCGTTACCTGTGAGGGTGGGTGGGCCGGATTCACTTCTTCTGTGTTGCACATTGTGTTTGAAATCTCAGCCCAAAGCCAGTCACCAGCTGTAGGACAGACCTGGCCAAAGCGTCTGTGAGACACACGCTGCTCTCCTGCCTGGAGAGCATGGCTCTGACACCAGTGCGCTCAGGGGCGCCATGTGGGATCCAGCTGAGGCTCGCTGGCATCAAATCCTTCGTTGGGAGGTCTGGCCTGCAGAGACTACAGCTCCCAGCAGGCCATGCTTCAGTGCCCTGGCAGCTGGGAGTATGATGGAGGAGCACGATGGAACCAGTAGTCTCTGTGGCTGCTCATGTGATGCTCGGCTCCTCCTCTCCTGTAACCTCTTGTGGTGCAGTCTGTGTCCAGTTCCTTGTATGGAGTGCGATGGACAGTGATTGCTCAGCTGCAGATACTGGAAGAGTTCACATCTGAGTTCCTTGGTCTATTAAAGGTTTCTCTAAAGAGCACATCTGTCCCAGTGTGTTATTGGGCAGCCGGCAGGGACTTAGGCCTGGTCTGTACAGAGATGTGCAGCATTGGACTAAAGGGGTGTTTCCAAAGGGGTGCTGGCCCTGGCTAGATGCTCTTGTGCCTTGAGGAGCTGATTTGGGTGAGTTTAATCTGTTTTTTACTGGATTACGCTAACTCAAAAGGAGCCAATCCTTGCAACACAGAACAGCCAGATGGGATCAGAGCTGAGGTCCATCTAGCCTGGGGTCCAGTCTCGCACAGTGTTATCTGGGGCTTCTCAGAACCCAAAGCAGTGGTAATGTGGCTGTTTCTCTCCAGGCGGCGTCAGGAATAAATCAATGGGAACCCAGCGCTTCTGTCTGATAAATGATTGATAAAAGCAAATGTGCTCTTATCTAAAACTACTATTTATTAGATATTAAGCACACACACTCATATGCAATAGGTTTAAGACATCCCAGATATAGTTACCCACGGTCTGAGATGGTGTCAAGTGATCACCAGCTGGGCTTCCAGGGGCCCTCTTTCTGTCCAGCTGACGGGGAGTTTAGATGTCAGCTCCTTGCCTGGTCCCTAATCTTTTATAGCTATCTCTAACAAACCACAGAACCTATAGTGACTCCTAGTGGGTCGGTATATAACAACCTCTACTGGGTCACCAATTCTCCTAATTTCAACAAACTACTCATTATCTCCAAACATTTCTAATATTTCCAGCCATAACAACAATACATCGGGGCACCTAAAACCATGGGCTCTTCACTCACTCTCTTCCATAACTTTCTCGCCCATCCTCCCATTCTGATTAACAAACTGCAAGTATGCGGCTGTCTGACCTTGTCTCACAAAGGCCTAAGATTGTTCCTAGCTATGTGATGTTTGGTTTTCAGCTGGCAGTGCTGCACATACAAAATGGCTGACTGCAGTACTGTCAAGTGCTGGGGTACACGCAGGAATGTTAGATTCCGGGTGGCACACTAGGTTCTGCAGAAGAAGGTGCAAGAACCGGCAAGAGGAGATGTGAGATAATCTGCCCCCAGCCCCATCTCCTGGTCTCTGTTGGTTAGAGACTGGCATCAGCCCCAAAAGCAGCAGGTTTTATCTCTCTCCTAAAGCTCCTCTCTTAGCACTTGCTACTCTAACTCTGGATGTTTGTGTTAATCCTAGAAATGCCCAATCCTTTTTGGAAGCTTGTTAATAAATCCCCAGCCCTTGCCCTTGAGCCAGTTGTACAGCCAGCGCAAAGGCTGAACAGCATGTGTGCTGGGAAGAAAACACCAAAACCCAGAACTCACTGATGGATACTTAACTTGGGTGTATAAAAGGGAATCTCGAGTATGGGGGAGAGGTTCTTTTACCTCTGCAGTATCTGGTATTGGGATGGGAAGTGAGACCCGGAGAGCAGGTAGGAACCCCCAGGACCCTTCCTCCCAGCCTATAGCAAGCTGCCCACCCCACCCCCACCAAGGCTCAGTTGCTCTCTTGTTCCCCCTTCTTATCCGTCTGGCTCCCCATTCGCAGGGAGCTTCCACCCCTGCAGGAACAAATATTTGATGATGGGCTCCTTGATCTAGCAGGGAAAGGTCGAACATGATCCAATGGCTGGAGTTTGAATCTAGACTAATTCAGACTGGAAATAAGGTGTAAATCTTTAACAGTGAGGGGCCTGTGGAGAACACTTGCTTGGCCAGTTTAATTCACTTGTAGTTCAGTCACCTCTTCTCAAATGCACTGCTGGAATTACCCAGGCAAACCCACAGTTCCCCTCAGTGCATTCGCCAATGTGTCGCCATGATGTCATGAGTGATTATGGACAGTAATGCTGGTGGCATCCATCTCTAACATCCATGGAGGTTGTCATTGAAGGACAGTCATCTGCCTGGAGGAGTGTGGCATTCCTGATTTGCAATTGGAGTTCCTCCTGCTCAGGGGGGCTGCCCCCCAAGGCTAAAGAGCTCCACCCACCCGAAGCGGTCTTGTTTCTTTTCAAGGTGCCAGCCACCGACCTTTCACACCCCTGCTTTTAATAGAAACCCCTCTGCTTCATGAAGGCAAGTGATGATGACTTTGGCTGTCGGTCAGAGGTTTTGCTGGCCATTTGGGGCATTTTATAGGAGTTGGGCGCTCATCCCCAACCCCATCCTGGCCCTTAACAGCCCTTTTAGGAAGCTAGCAAGTGGTCAAGCAAGTGTTCTCCACTGGCCCGTAGCATGTTTGTGCCCTGAAAGCAGGCTGCCCCCTGCTACTACAACATGAGCTCTCCTGGTAAGGGGCTGTGATGGACTGGGAGTGGAAGGAAATGTGCTGATTTGGGATGGTGATGACAGAATGTGAGTGCATGGGGGTGCGCTGCTGGTGAGGAAGCAGATCAGCCCCTATAAGTTGGTCAGCAGCAGGTTAATGACCTCAGCTTGGCAGCCTGTCCTCATCATGTGACTTGTCTAGTGTTCTGCTCTGCCACTGACTGATGATGAAGAGTCTGAGAGGGAGTTAGCAGCTGCTCACCGGAGAGACGTGTTAATTGGACCAGGCGACTGGAATGCCCTGCATTGGTCCTGAGAGTTCCCTAGAATGGTGCTGCTGTGTCGGGAAGCTGGGCATGGCCAGGCAGCAGAGGGCTGCGACTCAGTGCAATTAGCAAATGCCTTGTTCAAGCACAAACTATCCAGGCAGTGGATGTGGACAGTGCTGTATTTGGGGACTCAGAAGCACACTGACTTCATTGTAATTTCGAACAGGCGGTGTGATGGGGAGTTGATTCTTCTAGAAGGCAGACAGGATCTGATCGTAACGTAGTAATAGCCAACATAAAGATCAAACAGCAAAGAATGACCGACCTGCAGGTATCTTCAGGCTCTATTATAATATCGACAAACTGAAAGTCCATGGAACAAGCGGAATTCAAGAAGACAATTGATCAAAAGCTGCAAACAGTTGAGCTTCTGCGCAAGTAGCATAAATCAAATACAGTACATCATCTGCTGCACTACAGAGATGGTGGATGAATTCCTGGGGAAGCAGATCCTAAAGAAGAAACCTTGGATCCCGGAGAAGATTGAGTTGTGTAATCAACGAAAGAAGCTAAAAGCACAATGGAAGATGGATTAAACAGCAAGAGAGCAATATTCCCTTATGACGCCAGAAATAAATGCACTGATTAAAGTGGCAAAAGAAGATTGGCTTGAACAACAGTGCAGTGATATACAGAACAGCTTTGTGGCAAATGCCAGTAGGAAGGCCTGCCAAACCATCAAGATGCTTTTGAAAGGTCTCTCTGACAGGAAACACACCTTTTCACCCCCATGTGCCAGGAAATGTATATTATAACTCAAATAAATGTTACGCTGGAAGTGAAAAAAGCAGAGGGGATATCTGTGAAAAGTTTGACTTATCCCAGTGAACCTCCTCCTGCAACTGAAGAAGTTGCGGATGGAGTGTGGACACTGAAAAGCAGTAAAGTCCTTGAAGTGGACAACATACAAGCAGAACAAATCCAAAGGGGTGGAGTGGCCCCATCCCAGCTTGTCAGTGCCATTTGGGAGCCTGGAAGATGGCCCAAGACTTGGGAACTCTGCTGCTTCTGGAAATTCCTGCACAATCTCATTCTGGACACGCCTAGTAAAAGTCTGCTTTGCATCATTCTGAAGAGAAGGCTCTCAGAAGAGGACAGGTTCTGTCTGAAGAACAAGCGGGGCTTAGACCCCAGTGAAGTACAGTGGAGCAAATGTTCAGTCCTTATGTGATATGCGAGAAAGTTCTGGAGAATGATGGGAAGCTGCTCCACGCATTGGTGGATTTTGCTAAGGCGTTTGTCAGCATATGGCACAAACCTCTTGAGGTGGCTGCTCAGAGCCGGTGAAAATGTAATAAGGCGGATACAAAATCTCTGTGGAAGTTCAGCAGCTCTGGGGCATGCTGGGCATGAGCAAAGTAGTTGGTTCAACTTGAGAACAACTGTCAGACAGGGCTGCTTGTTATCACTGACCCTCTTCAGCAGTTATCCTGAAGACATCTTGAAACCCACTGGTGGAAACCTCCAGGAGAGAGTACGCGTAGGTGAACAACAAACTAGTCAGCTGTGCTTCGCCCATGATATTGACCTGATTGCATTGTCCCAAGAGGAGGTTGTCGCAAGATGAGGCTTCACTCTGTCTGTTTCTCCCCCTAAGCACCCCCTCCTGATGCTCTTTATAGGGGAAACAGCTCCTCTGCCCCCAGCTGGCTCTACTGATTGAAACCCAGGCCCCACTCCATGTGTGGCAGGCAGGGATCACTGGACAGGGCTGGCCAGCTCCCAGCCTCTGGCCCTTGAAAGATCAGGCTGCCCCACAATGGCTTTAAGAAGACAGTGCTCTGTGGGCTTGGAAAGGGATCTGGGAGCTGCCAGGCCAGTCTCGGCCCCTGGCTCCTTGGCCTCTCATTCTGTTGGGAAGCCTCCGTGTCGAGTGCTGATCGTGTGGCAAGTGCCCTTTGGGACCCAACAGACATGATACTGCCAACCAGAAAGGCTCAAAGATTGCGAATCAGACCCCAGAACTCATGAGGGGCCCAGAAGTCATGAGACTTCATGGAAAGAGATGAGTGAGGGGTTGATGTCATGATTTTGGGGGGGACAATTAGTGCTGCCAGTGGTCCCAAATGTACTAAGGGGACTTTGGCCCCTGCTGCAGGAGCACTCACCCCCATATTGTCTGTCCCCTGCTCCCCCAGCAGTTCTGTTCCCCAGCTTCCCCTCTGCTCCTCTTGGGGCTCTCCCCCAGATCTGGGTGGTAGGCTGCAGCAGGGTCCCCTTCCAAGCAGGGGGAAGTTCCAGGGGTTCTTCCCCCTGTGACCTGACGGATTCTCACCGGCCCCAGGGAGTTTAGCAGATGGTCACTAAGGTGACTGACTCTCAGTTAATCCCACAGCTTCAAGTGTCCCTGTTGCCTGGTGGGCCAGGAGGCTGGCAGGCTCCAGAGAGGTGGGGGGAAAGGACGCCAGAGTGCAGGAGGTCTTGCAGCAGGCGGCTGATAAACGGAACACGGACACACCCCATGTCTTCAGTCCCATTTCCCCATAAAGCTTCTTACTGCTCAGGCAAGGCTGCAGATTCCTGAGTGTGCAAGAGCTGCTGGCTGGCTCCCTGACTAGCTTCCTGCTAGGCCACTGATGAGCCCAGCTGCCCTGCCTTGGAACTGAGAGTGGTCACAGCTCCTAAAGCAGTGGCTCCGCCTCTGGCTGATGACTCTGGTTTACCCTCCGGCTCTGGCATTTGAATCATAGAAGATTAGGGTTGGAAGAGACCTCAGGAGGTCATCTAGTCCAACCCCCTGCTCAAAGCAGGACCAATCCCCCACTCAATCATCCTAGCCAGGGCTTTCTCAAGCTGGGCCTTAAAAACCTCTAAGGAAGGAGATTCCACCACCTCCCTAGGTAACCCGCTCCAGTGCTTCACCACCCTCCTAGTGAAATAGTGTTTCCTGATATCCAACCTAGATCTCCCCCACTGCAACTTGAGACCATTACTCCTTGTTCTGTCATCTGCCACCACTGAGAACAGCCAAACTCCATCCTCTTGGGAACCCCCCTTCAGGTAGTTGAGGGCTGCTATCAAATCCCCCCTCACTCTTTTCTTCTGCAGACTAAACAAGCCCAGTTTCCTCAGCCTCTCTTCGTAAGTCATGTGTCCCAGCCCCTGATAATTTTCGTTGCCCTCCGCTGGACTCTCTCCAATTTGTCCACATCCCTTCTGTAGTGGGAGGACCAAAACAGGACACAATACTCCAGGTGTGGCCTCACCAATGCCAAATAGAGGGGAATAATCGCTTCCTTCGATCTGCTGGCAGTGTTCCTAGTAATGCAGCCCAATAAGCAGTTAGCCTTCTTGGCAACAAAGACACCCTGTTGACTCATATTCAGCTTCTCATCCACTGTGATCCCCTTTTCTGCAGAACTGCCACTTAGCCAGTTGCTCCCCAGGCTGTAGCGGTGCATGGGATTCTTCCTTCCTAAGTGCAGGACTCTGCACTGGTCCTGGTTGAACCTCATCAGATTTCTTTTGGCCCAAGCCTCCAATCTGTCTAGGTCACTCTGGACCCTATCCCTACACTCCAGCGTATCTACCTCTCCCCCCAGCTTAGTGTCATCTGCGAACCTGTTGAGGGTGCAATTCATCCCATCATCCAGATCATTAATAAAGAAGTTGAACAAAACTGGCCCCAGGACCGACCCTTGGGGCACTCCGCTTGATACCGGTTGCCAACTAGTCATCAAACTGTTGATCACTACCCATCGAGCCCAATGATCTAGGCAGCTTCCTATCCACCTTATAGTCCAGGCGGACCGATTTGGCTTCTGTCCCTCCGGCCCTGACCCTCCGCTTGTTCTAGGGCTCTGCTCACCCTGGAGCCAGCTCTACCTGGTAGCCAAACTCTCATTTCAACTAGAGGGCCTGACTACTCGCACCCCAGGTGGTTAGGGAGGCAGGTCCCAGCCTGGACCCAGGCTCCCCAAACTCAGCCCCTTTTCAAGATGATTGTCTCCTGTCCCTTCTAGAGTGGTTTTCCCCTTGGTGCACCTTCAGCCTCCTCTCTCGCTGCAGTGAGCTGGCTCTGGTGTATACAGATCCTGCCCACTCCAGCAGCATCAGAGAGGAGTAGTTAATTGGAGTCAGATGCTTGGGTCTTTATTTTCTCCCCCGGTACTTAGTGTCAAGCCCAGGTGTAAGCCCTAACCTTTGCACAACGTGACACCCCTGTGCCATCCCTCCTCCACCCGAGGATCCCGGGCATGGGCTGAGCCTGCCCTTCTCGCCTGTTGTGATAGACCTCTTGGTCTTTGATGTGCCCAGGCTTCCACTGTCCTACTTCAGGAAGGGGCCTTGGCTTCCTGCTATGTGATCCCTGCATCTGTATCAGCTGTGTAATGGGGCTCCCCTTTCTCAGCCAACCTGCATTGTAGCACAGTCCCTCCTTCTTGGCAACTACCCCCCGAGCTCAGATATTTCCCTTAGGGCAGTCACCTGGCCCTCCAGCTGCCCCCTCTTCTCTGCAATGGACTGGCTCTGCAGGAGCATTTCAGTATGGAGATTGGACAGCTCCTCCTCCTGCAGCTGCTGCTCTCTCTCCTGTTCCTCTCCTCTGAGGCAGGTCACTTCCTACTCTCTCTGGATGGCTTGGGTCAAAATCTCATCCCTTGTTCCTTCCTGTGCTTGCCAGCATTCTGTCGAGTGAGTCTGGCTGTTTCTGTGAGAGGACTTCAGCCCAGTTCCCATCAGCCACACTAACCCTTCTCTCTGATCTCCCCAGTCTGGCTGCGGGGCCACGCCTACCTTGCCCAGTCTCCCCATTTGTGCTGTGGGACACCCTTCCATTGGTTGCCCTCCATGTCCCTTCTTTGAAACAGTCTCCCATAGTCCCTATTGGTCCCTTGCTGCTTCGGCGTTGAGCCTAGCCTCACAGCTCCACTGTACATCCCTGGGTGTGCTCCGGTTCTCCGCTCAGGGCCAGCATTCTCTGCCGTGTGGCTTCCTCTGCCTTCGGGGCCATTTCACCAGTTTTGCTGCTGGGCTGTCTCTCAGTGAGGCTCTGGACCCCGCTGAGTCCTTGACCTCCACCTGTCAGTATTTGAGGGGCTGCTCCAGCTCCCCGGCTGGTCCAAAGCTTCCTCCTCTGCTCTGCTCTAGGAGAAGGCCTGTAGCTTCTTCCCCTAGCTTCTGCCTGAGCACAGTTGTGTTCCCCCCGTGTATTGGGCCGGGAGGGTCTTCTCAGCTAGTGGCAACTCCAGCTCTTTCCGCCTCTCTTCCGAGCTAGAGATTTTCTGCTGCTGGCTACCTGCTTCCGTGCTTTGCCGGAGCCATTGCAGCCTTGAGCTTTCGTTATTCTGGAGCTGCCCGCTGAGAAAGGGCAGAAATCGGGTTCTCCGGATTCCTCTTTTTCTCCTTCCCTTTATTCAGCTGCTCTCTGAGGTGGCTCTTCTCAGCCTCCGTGTTTCACCCAGCCCTGAGATCCTGCTTCTTGCATGCCTCTCCATGCGGTCCCTCACCTGCCTTCTGCAGCCTGGACTCTGAGCCCTGGCGTCTTCCTCTTGGCTAGCTTGTTCTTTCCCAGCAGCCGCCGCCAGAGAACCCTTCTCTTCCTGAGCACCTCTGGCTTCTTCAGCTGCCTCCTGGACCTGCCATGAGCCTGTTACCAGACTGGACAGGCGGGTTCCCGGGCTGCGAGCACCATTGTTGTACCTCCTCATGCCAAATGGGAGCTCAAACCTTGCTGCCATTCTCCCACTTTTGACTCTATGTCCCAGGGGACCCAGGTTTGCTTATTGCTGGGGCCCCAGACTTCCCTTTGCTCCTGTCCAATTGCCCAGAGGTGAGGCTCTTCTTAGGGCCTTTCAACACGTCCTGCTTCCCCCACACAAAATGCATCTGTTCCCCGGGGACTTGCTCTACCTTGTCCTCTCCATATCTTCGCAGTAGGGCAGGCCCCTATACACAGTATCTCCCTAGAGCCTGGCCTGGGTCCTGTCCCCATGCACAGGACAAGCTGTGCTCCAGCAGCCAGTAAGACTCCCCCATCTGGCTGGACAGCCTCCTCTCGGGGTGAGCTCCTCCATTCTGCCGGGCGGTGCGGTCAGGCCCCTCTTGGGGGAAGCTCCGGGAGCCCCACTGGGCGGCTTGGCCCCTCTTGGTGGTGAGCTTTGGGGCCCCACTGGGCGGCCTGGCCCCTCTCAGGGGGAGCTCCAGGGCCCCACTGGGCGGTCTGGCCCTTCTCGGGAGGAGCTCCGGGGCATGCTGGGCAAGGTGCCCTGACCTCTCTCTGGCTCTGTTCTGCAGGCCCTGGAGGACGAGCGGCTTCAGAACTTCCAGCAGTTGCTGCAGCTGGAGGAGGAGGTGCTGGTGCCCAGCCAGGAGGCCATGGAGTGCCGGATCTGCTACCTGCCCGTGGCACCAGGGGACGGGGTGCTGCTTCGCGAGTGTCTGCACAACTTCTGCAGGTACGGCTGCCCAGCCGGCACCCCCAGGCCACAGTGTGTGGGTGCCGCAAGGCAGAGACTGCTGCAGAGCCGGGGGATGGAGAAGGTGGGATTGGGCCGGAGCCACCAGCTCCTCCCGGGCATCCATTCCCTGGTCCCTGCCAGGCAGTGCTTGGACTCCATCCCTGAGGCCCTGTGCTGGGAACCTGGGGCTGAGCCAGACTTTGGGCCCTCGTGGGGCTGTGAGGGCCAAGAGCTCAGACCATGGGGCCACAGCTGCCTGGTTAGGGAAGGGATTTCCTGGGGTGACTGCACCCTGTCCCCACAGAGACTGCCTGCGGCAGGTGATCAGCTACAGCCAGGAACCCCAGGTGTCCTGCCCCTTCCGCGATGACACCTATGCCTGCAGCAGCAAGCTCCAGGAACGGGAGGTCCGGGCGGTGAGTCCCTGCAGTGGGCAAGGAGGGCTCCAGCTTCCAAGAGCTGGTCTGCAGACCCCAGCGGGTGGGTGAGCGGATGTGGGGCAGGGATCTCGGCTTCTTCCATAGGACCAGCCCCAGCGCTCAGGGTGAGGCACAGCTGGAGATGGGGGGAGTGGGGTAAATGTTATCAGACAGATGTCTGGGCCCCCAGGGAGCCAGGGACTTGCTGGGAGGCTCTGACCCTGCCCCATCAGATCCCAGAGGCCTGGCCCCCTTTGGATCTTGGGGACCTGCACACTTAAGCCAGGCTAGCCCCTGCCCCACAGCCACCCTCTGTCAGGGCAGAGCTTCCAGAAGGGGCCCCTGCAGCCTATCCCTGTCCCCTGGCGACTCTGGATGGGGTGGGCATGGCCAGCAGTGGCGTGATCTCCCCGGGGCTCTGGGCCCACAGCTGGTGTCAGCAGAGGAGTACAAGCGGTTCCTGGAGCGGGGCCTGATGGCAGCAGAGAGACGCACCCAGAACAGCTATCACTGCAAAACCGCAGACTGCAAGGGCTGGTGCATCTACGAGGACACGGTCAACGAGTTCCGCTGCCCCATCTGCTGGGGCCTGAACTGCTTGCTCTGCAAGGTGAGCCCGGGGGCCCTGCGGGAGAGGGCAGGGTGGGCCTGGGGGGGGCAGGCAGCTCTGCTCTCCGGTGGGGATGGACGTGGGGCCCGCCCTGCAGCTGCTGCCATCCCGTGGAGACTGCCGCGCGCGGTGCTCCAGCAGCCAGGCCCGGCGCAGCAGGGTGGAACAGTGCATGCTGGGATGGGCCATTTCTGCAGCAGGGATTCCAAGGCCAGCAGGAACCACTGTGATGCTCTAGTGACCTCCTGCTTCGCACAGGCCTGGGAACAGCCCCAGATCATTCCTAGCGCCGAGCTTTTAGACAAACAGCCCGTCTGGATTTTAAAAACTGCCAGTGACCGAGAATCCACCATGAGCCTTGGGAAATTGCTCCAATGGTTAATTCCTCTATGTTAAAAACATGCGTCCTATTTCCAATGTGAATGTGTCTAGCTTCAATGTCCAGCCATTGGCTCGGATCAGACCTTTTCCTGCTAGACGGAAGAGCCCATGGTCAAATCTCTGTTCCCCATGTAGGTCCTTACAGACTGTGACCAAGTCACCCCTTTACCAGCTCCTTGTTATGTTAAACAGAAGGAGCTCCTGGAGTCTCTCACTGTACAGCAGGTTTCTAACCCTGTAATCATTCCCGTGGCTCGTCTCTGACCCCTCCCCAATGCATCACCATCCTTCTTGAATTGTGGACACCAGAACTGGACCCAGGATTCCCGCAGCCCTCGCACCAGGGCTACATACAGAGCAGCAGGAGCATGGGAGGAGAGTGGAGGAGACCAGAGGAGGGGGCAGCAGAGTAGTGGGTTGGGGAGGGAAGTGGAGGGGAGGTCTGAAGCCGGGAGGTCTGAAGCATGGGGGGGGTCCAGTGCACTGGGGCAGTGCAGGGGATGGGGAGGGGAATGGAGAGGGGGTCCAGAGCAGTGGGGGTGGGACATACAGGATGGGTAGGGTGGCCCAAAGCAGTGGGGGTAGGACAGGGGGAGAGAAGAGAGAAGGGGGTCTGGAGAGTGCGGGGAGGGGAGGGGAGGGGAGGGGCGGGGGTTCAGGAGCAGGGGGAGGGGAGGTGTCCAGAGAACTCAACAAGCATGTGGACAAGGAGGATCCAGTGGATGTAGAGTACTTTGATTTTCAGAAAGCCTTTGACAAGGTCCCTCACCAAAGGCTCTTAAGCAAAGCAAGCTGTCATGGGATAAGAGGGAAGGTCCTCTCAGGGATCAGTTACTGGTTAAAAGAAGGGAAACAAAGGGTAGGACTAAAGGGTCAGTTTTCAGAATGGAGAGAGGTAAATAGTGGTGTCCTCCGGGGTCTGTCCTGGGAGCAGTCCTATTCAACATATCGATAAATGATCTAGGAAAAGGGGTAAACAGTGAGGTGGCAAAATTTGCAGAGGATACAAAACTACTCAAGATAGTTAAGAGCTACAAAGGGATCCCACAAAACTGGGTGACTGGGCAACAAAATGGCAGATGAAATTTAATGTTGATAAATGCAAAGTAATGCACATTGGAAAACATCATCCCAACTATACATATGCAATGATGGGTCTAAATTAGCGGTTACCACTCAAAAAAGATCTTGGAGTCATTGTGGAGAGTTCCCTGAAAACATCCACTCACTGTGCAGCAGCAGCCAAAAAATGAACAGAAAGTTGGGAATCATTAAGAAAGGGATAGATAATAAGACAGAAAAGATCATATTACCTCTATATAAATCCATGATACGTCCACATCTTGAATACTGCATGCAGATGTGGTTTCCTCATCTCAAAAAAGATGTATTGGAATTGGAAAAGGGACAGAGAAGGGCATCAAATTATTAGGGATATGGAACAGCTGCTGTAGGAAGAGATTAATAAGACAGGGACTTTTCAGTATGGAAAAGAGACGACTAAGGGGGGATGTGATAGAGGTCTATAAAATCATGACTGGTGGGGAGAAGGTGAATAAGGAAATGTGATTTACCCTTTCACATAACACAAGAACTAGGGGTCACCCAGTAAAAGTAACAGGCAGCAGGTTTAACACAAACAAAAGGAAGTATTTCTTCACACAACACACAGTAAACCTGTGGAACTCCTTGCCAGAGGATGTTGTGAAGGCCAAGACACTCATAGAGTTCAAGAAGGAACTAGATAAGTTCCTGGAGGATAGGTCCATCAATGGCTGTTAGCCAGGATGAGCAGGGATGGTGTCCCTGGCCTCTGTTTGTCAGAAGCTGGGAATGAGCAACAGGGGATGGATCACTTGATGATTCCCTGTTCTGTTCATTCCCTCTGGAGCACCTGCCATTGGCCGCTGTCGGCAGACAGGACGCTGGGCTAGGTGGACTTTTGCTCTGACCCAGTCTGGCCGTTCTTAAACGGTGGTGGCAGGATGGGAGGAGAGGAGGAGAGTGGAGGGAGATGTGGAGCAGTGGGGGCAGTGTGGGGGATGGGGATGGGCGGGGGCCTGGAGCAGTGGGGCAGGGCAGGGGGAGGGACGGGGGAGCCCAGAGCAGTGGGGGCAGGATGGAGGGGAAGGGTGGGGGGACTGGAGCAGTGTGGGCAGGGCAGGGGGAGGGACGGGGGGCCCTGACCAGTGGTGGCAGGATGGAGGGGAGGGGAGAGACGGGGGGCCCCGGGCAGTGGGGCTGGGCAGAAAGGGGGAGGTGCTGCCCAGGCTCAGGCCAGGGGCAGCGGGTGTCAGGGAATGTTGCATCTTGCCAAAGGCCAGCCCAGCCCCCCGGCAGCTGTTCTGGGGGGCTGGCGCTGAGGGGAGCCATTGGGGCATGTTACCGTCCTGGGCCGTGTGTGCGAGTCGCCCGCCCGGTGCCCTGAGGGCTGTGGCCAGGGCCATGGTGCTGCGTCGGGAGGTCGGCAGGTCCCAGCCCGGCTCTTATCACAGGACTAAGCGGGAGGGGAAGGCCGGCCAGTGCTGGGAGATGCCCGGCAGTTCCCCAGGCTCCGGGCTGGGAGAGGGTAAGCGGAGGAGCCAGCTGGCCGGGGGGAGAGAGGGGCATGGCGGTGGGCATTAGCAGTTGGCATTTCAGCCTGAACTACTCCCCCCGGCTGGCAGGGGAGTGGAAAAGGCGAAAGCCAGATGAAAAGACCAGACTGGAGGGTTTCTCCTTCAGCGCTTAGCCGAGAGGTTGGCTGTAGCAATCATTCACCATTTGGTCTGTTCCTGGGCGGCTGCAAGGGCTTGATGGGCTGAGCCCAGCATCAGAACAGAGTTGATGCACCCCTGTAACGGGTCGGCTTCGAGGCTGTCTCCATCTCTCAGCTGGCAGAATTTTATCCTGGGTGTTACGAGCTGCCCAGAGAACGGCGTTCGCCAGACCGTCTTGTGGCATTCTCGCGACATGTCTGAAAAGCATAAGGCGCCGTCTGTGGACCATGGCCCCAGGAGTCTGTAGACCAGAGCGACCATAAATGTCCACGTTATGTCTGTCTAAGCAGGTTCCAGCTTTTGCTCTTTGGGTTCGATACTCACCGGTTCCTCCCACTCCCACGGAAGTTCTGCGCTGGCTTAGCCTCGCCGCGTCTGCCACGGGCCGTTTACAACGAATCCTCTCAGCACGACCACCAAGTTCAGCATCTAGTTGAGCTGTACCCGCTCCATCTGGCTGTGAAACAGGGTCACTGTGCCACTCCGACGGGGCAAAGCCAGGGGCTCCCCACACAACACACCAGTGCTGTCTGTTGGGCAAAAAGTGCAATGACTTTTTTCCTAACGCAGAGGGGTTTGTGATCTCAGGATTTGGGGACTGTCATGGAGTCACAGGCTCTGTGCTACACCCCTGCTTGGGAACAGTCCCTTGGAGGCGCCCTTCAGTATGATGGGGTCCCTCAGCAGGGGGGCCACGCAGTCTCACCACCTCCTGGACTGAGCCCCTGGGGGGCTCCAGCTCTGCTGCGTCATGCCGGGAGCGCTGGCCTGCAGGTCCCACTGAGACAGAACCTGGGAGAGAGGTGTCTGCTCTGGGGGGACGAGTGCACTAGCCAGTGTTCGCAGTGACCAGGCCACGCAGGGTTCGTTAGTCAGCTGGGACGCAGCCTGGGCAGGCCCTAGCTCAGCACCAAGAACTGAGGGTAAAAGCACCGTCTGTCTGCCGAGCCGGAGCAATCAGCCAGCCACGCTGCAGTGGCTGCGTCCCAGACTCCATCTCTCTCTGGCCCCTTCAGTCTGCCCTTGGAGAGCCCCAGGCTTCATCCCCTGCTGCTCACGGCTGGAGCTGGGCTCTCTGCTCCACTGCCCTGGTGAGCGGTGGAGACGCCACCTTCCTCTGAGTCGTGGGGGCTTCCTAGTCTCCCTGTGAGATTCTGCATTGACATGGGGTTGCGTCCAGCAGGTCCAATTCCTGGCCCAAACAGCCAGGCATCACCCCCACCCTGTTCTATGCTGCCCCCATGAGCACCCACTTCCTCCACTGAAGAGCGAATCAAAGTATAGAGGGAAACTGAGGCACACAAAGGCATCATAAAATTATACAAATAATTCCTACTTCATCCCAGGGCCCTGTCAGGATTTCGGGGTGAGAGGCTGCTCCGGGGCAGGGTGCAGCATGGGAGGAGGTGACATGGGGGGCTGAGGTGCAGGTGCTGGGGGTGGGTTTGAGCAGAACCAAGGGAGGCTGCGTTGCTGGGGCAGGGGGCGAGACAGTCACTTAATATCCAAGCCCTGGGTCCTGCCCTGTGGCGGGGAGAGCGCTGCATCCCCTGGCGGGATGCTGAGCTCCCATGGCAGGGGGGGCCCTGGAGACCGAGGGGATTGGCCATTGCCCCGGGGTCAAAGCCCAGTCTCCCTGGCTCCCCCCCCACCAAGCACCACAGGCAGGGGCCCATGGTGCAGTGCCAGGCCAGCTGGGAGCTGCTGTGTGGGGCTCTCAGCTGGCCCAGGGCCTACCCACGCAGTGGCGGGAGCAGGGGCTGATTGCTGCCAATCTCATCCCCCGACCAGGCCATCCACGAGGGGAAGAACTGCCGCCAGTACCAGGACGACCTGCAGCTCCAGGCCCAGGACGATGCTGCGGCCCGGCAGACCAGCAACATGCTGCAGGTGAGAGCACGGCCCCAGGCGTCGGGCCCAGCCCAGGAGAGCCCCGGGCCGTGCTGCAGGTCAAGGGGGGGGCGGGACACCGAGGGTCTCGGCCCGGCTCTGGCATGGTTTGCTGTATGGTCTTGGGGAAGGCCTGTGCCCCACCTGTAAAACAGGGCTAGCAGCTCCCAGCCCTGGGCTCCCCACAGCCCCGGGCACCCCTCAGCTCCACCAGTGCCCCTCACTCCCGACCCACAGCCCCCTGCTAGCCCAGCCCTACACCCCGTCCCCCCAGTGCCCCTCACTCCTGACCCACAGCCCCCTGCTCGCCCAGCCCTACACCCTGCCCCCCAGCTCTGCCAGTGCCCCTCCCTCCCAACCCGCAGCCCCCTGCTAGCCCAGCCCCCCCAGCTCTGCCAGTGCCCCTCACTCTCGACCCACAGCCCCCTGCTAGCCCAGCCCTGGGCTCCCCCCACAGCTCTGCCAGTGCCCCTCAACCCTGACCTGCAGCCCCCTGCTAGCCCAGCCCCGGGCACCCCTGCAGCTCTGCCGGTGCCCCTCACTCCCGATCCGCAGCCCCTCCTAGCCCAGCCTTACACAAACCCCAGCTCTGCCAGTGCCCCTCACTCCTGACTTGCAGCCCCAGCTAGCCCAGCCCTGGGCTCCCCCCTCCCCCAGCTCTGCCAACACCTCTCATCCCAACCCACAGCCCCCTGCTTGTCCAGCCCTGGGCTCCCCCCAGCCCTGTCTCCTCTGACGGCTGCCTTCCCCTCGCAGACACTGGTGCAGATGGGCGAGGCCATGCACTGCCCCGTATGCCGGATCATCGTGCAGAAGAAGGACGGCTGCGACTGGATCCGCTGCACCGTCTGCCAGACGGAGATCTGCTGGGTGACCAAAGGGCCACGCTGGGGGCCTGGGGTGAGCTGTCACAGGACAGGCACCTGTGGTCCCCAAGCACCTGTCCCCAGGCCAGGGAACTGCACCTGCCATGCCCGGCTGGGCCTCTGCTGCCTCCCCCAGGAGCTCATGTGGGGGGAGCTGGGCCATGGCCAGGGTGGGGGAGTAGCAGGTTGTGCAAGGAGCAGGCCCCTTCCCCCTGGCTCCAGAGGGAGATTTCCCCTCCTGTGAGCTACTGCGCCAGGCAGAGAAAAGCTGACCTGGCCCCCTGCCAGGCCATGGGGCTCAGGTACCTGAGGCTCTGCCCCAGCTGCTAGAAGACGGCCGTTCAGGGCAGCGCATGGGCTAGAAGCATTGGCTCTGGGCAGGAGGGGAGCCACCCCTCGAGCCAGGCAGAACTAGAGCTGGTGCCCCAACCCTCCGCCTAGATGGAGCGCTGAGGCTCATGCATGGGGGAGTAGCAGCCTTCCCCTCCCCCAGCCCCCACCCTGGTTCCAGGGCTATTCCTGTTGGTGGGACCCTCCCTGACCCTGGCATGCTGCTCCTGGAGGGGATCAGCTGGCTCTGGCTCCTCTCACCTTTAGATGCAGCCCCCCCAGGGAGAGGTGGGGAGATGCTGCTGAACACTCCCCCCCACAGGCAGCTGGGGGCAGATGTCTCTGTTGTCTGTCAGTGTCCCCCCCCTGACACTCTCCTCCCCTCCAGGGCCCTGGTGACACCAGTGGAGGATGCCGCTGTAACATCAATGGGCAAAGGTGCCACCCGCACTGCCAGAACTGCCACTGAGCACGCTCCCTGCGCGGCAGGGCAGGAGCCATGCCTGGGCCTCCCCCACTCGGCAGCCCCCTGGCCCCAGCACAGGTCAGGCAGGTGCCTTGCTGCTGGGGGAGCTTCTAGCCCTTGCCAGCTGTGTGCAGTGCCTTGAGGGGCTCCTCCCTGCTCTGGGGGGCTTTCCCCTCCCACTCTCAACCTGGCCCAGGGCCTTCTTCCTGCTGAGCTCTAGGCTGGGCCTGTCTCTGCAGCCCTGGCAGGCCAGGGAGGGAGCTGTTTGGGGTCAGGATTTCAGAGCAGCTGCTGCCTCTGCCCCTGCCTGCCTGGCCCAGCCCCAGCCCCAGGGCTACATTAGTGCTTCTGGAGCTACGCAGAGCTGGGGGAAATGCTGCTGGTGTAGAGAGGTCCTCAGCCCCCCTGCAATTTAACCTGGGCCTTGCCCCGTACTCTCTTCTGGGGCTGTTGAGTGCCTCCCCCACCACAGGGAGCTCCCTGTAACTACCTCGGGGGGCAGGGGCAGCATTTACAGAGGCTGGCTGTTCCCCACTTCTGGGAGGACCCTTCCTTTGGAGGATCCTTGGACTGCAGGGGCAGGTCCAGGAGCCACCAGCCCCTCAGGGCCCAGGAAAGCTGCACACTTAACCCTTACTGTCATGTGCAGGGGCCAGACGTCCCTTGGCCCTGGCCCAGTCCCCTCATGCCCAGTGTAGCACAAGCTGCTCCAGGCTGGCCTCCCTCTCACCCCTCAGGCTGAGCTGTTGGGGGCAGCCTGGCACGGCCCAGCTCATGGCCAGACCGCTTGAAGGATTTGCCTCCCGAGGGTGGCTGTGGCCTGCCGCAGCTGGTGCCAGGCCTGCTCTCCAGCAGGAAGCAGCCCCAAAGCTGGGGACAGTGCAGGGGACAGAAAAGTCAGTTTCTACCAAAAGGCCCCAGCTGGGCTCTCTGCCCCTTTGGGCAGCTCAGGCTGTGAATGATGCCACCCCCAGCCGGCATGGCAGGAGAGACCATCATGGCTGTTCCTGCAGGAATCCAGCAGCTTGTGGAGATGGGGCCGGGGCCAGTGCCAGGCTGGTCCAGCTCTGGCTCAGCAACACACACATCTGTTGGAGGCACCAGGGCAGCAGCTGGTCCCCATGCCATAGGGCACTGCAGCCCGAGATGCTAGCAGCAGTGGCCAAGAGCTAGGGTAACTGATTTGCCCCCCCCCCCCACACTGCAAGGGGAGGGGGCACTGAGGATCCCAGCCAGGCCTTTGTGCAGTGCCCTTCCCTGCAGCATGCTAAGAAGAGGGACAGGGCAGCTCTCCATGAAGCCTGAGGGGAGGTCGGGGGGATCAGGGAGCAGCCTCTCTCAGGCACCTCTCTCAGTAAAGTGAGTGCTGCTTCCCCCACTGGCCCCCACACAACTCAGGCAGACGCTGCTCTGGGGACAGAACCCTTTAATAAATGCCACCATTACACACAGGCCCCCCACAAGCTGGGGCTGCAGGGCACAGGCCTTCCCCTCTGGCTGTACTGGGCTCCCCTGGGGTGGGAAGGAGACAGGGCAGGGCAGCAGGTGGGAGCGACAGGGCCAGGGGAAGGCGAGGGCCCCGCGGGCAGGGCCTAGGCCAACATACCACACAACACTTCCCCACTGAAGATTGAAGTTTTATTTCTGCCCCCCCAGCAGGCACGTGCAGACAGCAGCCGCCTCCCTTCCCAGAGTCCTTTCCCAGGCCTAGCAGACGAGCGGCTGTGTCCAAGGGAGAGGACATTAAATAAGAGTAACGCGTCACGAGGAGTGGGCTGCACCCGTCTGTCTGTCCAGCTGTACACCGGGAGGGGCTGCGCAGCAGCTGGGTGGCCAAGGCCCGCAGGGTGGCAGGCTCCGGTCCAGTGCTTATTTGGGGGGCCGGTATGCGATTTTTCTGCTCTTTAGTACAGACCACTTGTGGCGCTTCAGGTAGTAGATGAGGGGCAGCAGGAGGCCAACCATGATCAGCATCTGGGAAGGGAAGGGAAGGGGTTAGGCCAGGCCCTGCCCTGCTTCCAAGCACCTTCCCCCAGCAGTGCCCTGGCCAGGGCGAGGGCCGGCAGGAATCACTCAGACATGCCCAGCCTTGCCAGCAGGCCAGGCCGGGCTCCTCCCTCCAGTCCAGGGCACTCCCCAGGCCCCCCAGAGAAGAGCCCCTGTCCCCAGCACCCCAGTGGCAGGCACTGACCTTCATTCCCATGCGTTTGCGGTGATCGTGCTCCGGCTCTGCTGCCCACCTCAGGAACGTGCACACGTCTTTCGCTATCTGGGACATGGTGGCCGGGGTCCCTGGGACAGAGCAGAGTCAGTGGCGCCCCGTGTGCAGGGTCTGCGGGTGTCCAGCCCCACCCCTCCCCACCCTGCGCCCAGGCCGGGAGCAGGGTCTGCGGGCACCCAGCCCCACCCCACGTGCAGGCCAGGAGCAGGGTCTGCGGGCACCCAGCCCCACCCCGCGTGCCCGTGGGTACCCAGCCCCTCCCCACCCCATCCCGCATGCAGGCCGAGAGCAGGGTCAGCAGGTGCCCAGCCCCTCCCCATCCCACCCAAAGCGTGGGCCCAGAGCAGGCTGGGGCCGGCCCCTGGGGAGAAGCGCAGAGCACAGCCAGCAAGGAAGTGACTCCAGGCTGCTTGGGGCATGAGCCCCCGGCTCCGTGCTGCAGCTGTGCGGGCAAGAGGCGCCTCAGCTGACCCCCCACAAGCCCCTGGCTGGAAAGGGCCCTGCCCTGGGACAGGCTGGGGGGCCTCCCAGCACAGAGCACTTCTTACCATCCTCGAACTCCAGGATCTCATTGTAGATGGGGGGCGCCATGGTGATGGCCTGCCCCGGGAAGTAGGGGTTGTAGTGCAGCTCTTCCCTGATGACCACCCCAGTGGGCGGGTCGCAGTAGCCGGTGAGGAGGGAGAACACGTAGTCCTCACCCCCGTGCCTGAAAGACAAGGCCAGGTGAGATCACAGGCCCTGGCCGAGACCCAGCTGCCCCCAGGCCAGAGCAGCCAAGCTGCGTGGCCACCCTGCCCCTCGGGCCAGGGCGATGGGCCCTCGGCAGGCCCCTGTGAAATCCCGGCCCCCAACCCGCCAACATCCCGAGATGGGGGAGGAAGTGGGAGGGCCTGAAAGGAGCCTCCGATTCTCCTGGGGGTGGGCCCTAGGCCTGACTGGGTGCGCTTGGGCCAGCAGCACAGAGCACCCACCTGGGCTCAGCTTGTCCCCAGCACCATCTGCACATGGGAGCTCCAGCCGCTCGAGTTAGTCCCAGCATGCACTGCTCCAGCACCTCTTGGAGACCTGGCCCAGCCGGCTGGGCCCTGCGCTCCTCCCCGGCTGCCCTGTTACCAGCTGCTCAGCCCTGCCCGAGGGCGCACTGCAGGGGGCCTCACCTGGCGCTGATGATGTAGCTCAGGTCTGGGGGCAGCGCCCCGTTGTTGGCCGCTCGCGCCGCCTCAGGGTTGGGGTAGGGCTTAGGGAAGTAATCGGAGAGCTTGCCTGGGCGCGTGAACATCTCGCCGTTCTCATCAGGGCCATCGACCACCTCCGCCTGGCACGAGAGAGCACTGAGCCGGGGCCCAGGGGCCCCCACGTCCCGCAGAGAGCACTGAACCGGGGCCCCCACATCCCGCCTGGCACGAGAGAGCACTGAGCTGGGGCCCCGGGGCCCCCGCGTCCCGCAGAGAGCACTGAGCCGGGGCCCCCGCGTCCCGCAGAGAGCACTGAGCCGGGGCCCAGGGCCTACCTCACCCCACAGAGTACTGAGCCAGGGCCCTGGGGCCCCAACATTCCACCAGGCTGCAGACAGCTGGGCCCAGGACCCACCCCACAGAGAGCACCGAGCTGGGGCCAGGGGCCCTCCCACCCCACAGAGAGCACCGAGCTGGGGCCAGGGGCCCACCACACCTCACCAGGTCACAGACACAGAGCACTGGGCTGGGGCCCAGGCAGCCCACAGTGCATGCCTGTGAGGGGCGAGCTTCCCATCACCCAGACCCTTCTCCCCTCAGCCAGGGCCTGGGAGGGCACATGGCAGCGAGTCCAGCTCTTCCCCCCCCACTTCCAACACACACCAGCTAGCAGGAGCCAGCTGCCAGAACTGGGGTGTGGATCCCCCCTCGGGGAGTCCCCACTGCTGTCAGTCTCACCTCCTCGGCCAGGGCCTTGGCTTCAGCCTCGGTGTGGGAGACGCCGATGAGATTGCGGAAGGCCAGGTACTCCATGCTGTGGCAGGCAGCACACACCTGCTTGTACACCTGGTAGCCGCGCCGGATGCTGGGAAGAGGGAGGTGGCCGTGAGCCCCTCTGCCTGGCCTAACCTTATCTGCTCCCCATGGCTCTGAGTGGGAGGGGGCTGGAGGAGCAGAGTCACAGCAAGCCCCTGTGCCATAGCCAGACCCCAAGCCCCCAGCATTCCCTGGGGGAGCCTGGACATCAGCCAAGGGCCAGCGAGAACCAAGAGTTGTGGGGCTGACCTGTCACCCCTGGGATGCAGCTTCCCCACCTGCCTGTGCTCTGACCCCCTGCAGGGAGCTGGCAGCTCACCCCCGGGCTGCCCTCCCTCCAGTCACAGGTTCACTCCATCCCCAGGACAGCCGGCGCCCCCCTCACCTACCTGTCGTGATCCAGGGAGGCCAGCAGGCCGTTGTGGCTCCAGGCATAGCTGGGAGGGTGCAGCAGCAGGTCACTGGCACTCACAGCCGTGTGGAGAGCCAGGGCCAGGCCAGCACCGCCGGCAGCCAGCACGCCCAGTGCGGACAGCGCCACCTTTCTGCCACGGGACATGCCCGACAGCGACGACATGCTGGCCTGGAACACAGACGAGAGCCGGTCAGCCTGCCAGCTCCAGCAAGGGGCACCCGCCCCCAGCCACGCTCCCCAGAGTCCACGCCGGCGGGGCGGCTGGTGCTGCCTAGAGGGACCCAGGTCCAGCCTTTGGAACCTTCCCACGCCCCAGGAGAGGAGTGTGGGGGAGCAGCCTGTGGGTGCACGGGATGCAACATGTCTCCAAGCCTGCTCAGCCCGGGTGCCTCCATCTCCCTGGACAGGCAGGAGACACTGGCCTGCTCCCACCCGAGCAGAAGGAAGCAGAGTCCCCCTTCCACACAGACTGGGAAGGGCCCAGCGGGGTGAGGAGCAGGAGCTGAAATTTCAGCTGTCTGAGCGGCAGCCCCCAGCGGGGGCCCTGGAGCACTTGCACCAGAGGGGTGGGGGTGGGGGGGAAGCAGCAGGTGGGTGGGCTGTGGCTCTCCAGAGCTCCCTGCTGGATGGGTTCTGTTTAAGCCAGCCAGCCAGCACCAGGCACATGGGTCAAGTCCAGGCCTCTCAGCCCACTCCTCACCAGACACAGAGATGGGGGCCTCTGGGACACTGGGACCAGCAGCTTCCCCTCTTCTTTATAAGGGGAGCAGCGGGCAGGACTATGGAAAGCTCAGGTCCAATAGCCCTCAAGGGAGCTGACCCATGTGTATCCACGGTGGGAGTGAGCAGGGGGCACAGGGCTCCCACGGCAGGGCAGGACAGTGACCAGGCCCAGCCCCACAGCATCTTGTGTCACACAGTGCAGCCCTCCACATCGGCGGGAGTGAAGGGGTGAGACATGGACAGCAGGTGACAGGCTCAACTCTTAGCCACACAGCCTCTCACAAGGCACGTGCCACATTCACAGGGGTGGCTAGATTGTCTATAACCACTACACCGTGCTCCACGCCAGACCCAGAACAGACCCTACCTTTCCTGATTTATTAAGTTAGAAAATTGCAAATGGTGCATTTATTTACTCGGTTACATTTGTATTGTGATTTGGATCAAGCTCTATTTGGATAGAATCTGGAATTTAATTAAAATGCACAAAACAGTATTTTTAATCTTTTTATTAGTTTAAATAAAACTACCTTGAGTGCGGTGGACACCTCAATCAATTGTTTGCCTTATGTATGTGATGTATTCAAAACTAACTCAGGTGTTAAACAAAGGATGTATTATCTGTAGTTAATTAATTGAACTGATGCATGTGGTGACCAGAAACAGTCAGGGTTTTAGAGCTAGTAGATCTCATCTTCTCTCACCTTGTTTTTATTCGTAGATTGGAAGAGGGAAAAAGTTTTCCTGCTTTTTCAGCTCCCAGTTGGTTTCTTACCTTTGAATGAACTAGTCACTGAACTGAACTAGAGGAATATACTGAAATTAAGACAATATTCTCTCTGCATCTGCAAAACAGGCTGCTGCTGTCAAAAGCAGGTTTAGCACTTCGACAAACTCGTTTCCAGTGCTTAGCCAGAGACTCCACCAGTTCAGTGGTTTGATATTCCTTAAAACTTCAGTGATAAATGTGTACAGCTTAACACTATGTTTTATATTTAGTTTAAATAATTAATAGATTACAGTAAGTTTAGGCCTTAACATAGACTGTCAATTTCAAATTTAATTTTAAATAGATTTTTTTAAAACAAATGTATTTAATTTAAATAAAAAAATCCAATGTTTGTCGTCACTGATTGTTACCCACCCCGATTGCAGGTCAGTGGACACAGGCAGAGAGGCCAGCGCTGGGAGTGTCACATGAGTGCACATGGTCCCATCTCAGCAAGTCCCACTGAGCTCCAGGGCAGCTGCTGCCGTTTGATCGCAGCACCTTGTCACCAATAGGGCAAGGGAAGCAGCCATGCCAACAGAAGAAATCACAAAGCAGAGGCCAGCACCATTCAATACCCACTCGGACCACCTCACAGCCAGCTGCAGCCACACTAACTATAGCGATGCCTGTTGCAGCACACCACACGCCAACACCACTGCAGAAAGCACTAATCTGAGCATGGGGACTGGGAGCCAGGAACTCAGTTCATGCTGATTTAAGCACTGGACCTGGACAAGTCATGGCGTCTCACCATGCTGCTGCTTCACTGAGTTTAAGACCAGAAGGGATCCAGTCTGATCCCCCGTATTGCACAGGCCAGGGAATCCCACCCAGTTACCCAATATTGGGCCCAGTAAACTGATTGGCTGATGCTTCCCGAAAGGCAGCTAGCATGGATGTGAGGACTTGGAGATGGGTGGAGACTCTATAGGTTCCTGGGGAGTCTGTACCAGTGGTTCACCACCCTCACTGCTAAACATCTGTACCTAGTTTCTCATCTGACTGCGTCTTGCTCCAGCTTCCAGACGCCACCCTACTAGATCAAAGAGCACGTTAGCACCTGGTGTTTTTTCTGGTGACAGTCCTTACCCACTGTGATCAAATCACCTCTCACTCTTCCGTAAACTAAACAGATTGAGCTCCTTAAGGAATTTTCTCCAGCCCGTGAATCATTTTTGTGGCTCTTTTCTGCACCTCTCCAATTTTTCCACATCCTTTTTAAAACCTAGCCCCCAGAAGTGGCTGTAGCATTCCAGGGTCCATCTCAGCAACACCATAGCTAGAGGTAAAATCCCCTCCCCACTTCTACTCCCCATTTATACGTCCGTGGATCGCATTAGCCCTTTCTGGCACAGCAGACTTCTGTTCAGTTGCTCATCCCCTATGATCTTTTCCAAAGTCACTGCTTTCCAGGATACAATCCCCCAGCCTGTAGGTCAGGCCTACATTGCTGGTTCCTAAATGTGTAACTTTCCATTTGGTTGCACTTTGTTTGAATGGGTCCATCTTACCACGCAATCCAGATCTCTGTACAACTGGCCTGTCCTCAGCACTATTTACCACTCTGCCAACCCTTGCGTCACCCACAAGTTTTATTAGCAGTGATCTTATATTACACTTGCAGGCCCTTGAGGAAAGAGTTGAATAGCATCAGGCCCTGTACTAATCCCTGTGGAACACCACCAGACTCCCCCATTTAAGAATGGTTCCCCCACTGACAACTATTTTCTCAGATCTCTCACTTAGCCCCGTTAGTCCATTTAACATAAGAATGGCCATCCTAGGGCAGACTAATGGTCCATCTAGCCCAGTATCCCGTCTGCTGACAGTGGCCAATGCCAGATGCTTCAGAGGGAATGAACAGAACAGGGCAATTTATTGAGTGATTCATCCCTGTTTCCAAGCCCAGCTTTTGGCAGACAGAGGTTTAGGGACACCCAGAGCATGCGGTTTCATCCCTGACCATCTTGACCATTAGCCATTGATAGACCTGTCCCTCCAGGAACTTCTCATTCTTTTTTGGATCCAGTCAGTCTTTTGGCCTTTACAACAACCCAACCAAAAAGTTCCACAGATTGACTGTGTGTTGTGTGAAGAAATACTTCCTTTTGTTTTAAGCCTGCTGCCTATTCATTTCATTGGTGACCCCTAGTTCTTGTTATATGAAGTAGTAAATAACACTTCCTTATTCGTGTTCTCTGCACCATTCATGATTTTATAGACCTCTATCATATCCCCCTTTAGCCATCTCTTTTCTAACTTTTTAAATTACAGTCTTTTTAATCTCTCCTCATATGAAAGTTGTTCCATATCCCTAATTATTTTGTTGCCTTTCTCTGTATGTTTTCACAGGACACGTATTCTGATACCATATAGTGCTAGTTTATCAGAATGTTGTATGCTACTTAGCCAAAAACCTTACAAAAATCTAAGCCTATTACAGCTATGTAGTTACCTTTATCAAACTTGCAATCTCAACCTATTTTGCCTCACAAAGAGAAGCTTAAGGGGGGACTTTATCAGACTGTAAGTACCTATATGGGGAACAAATATTTAATAATAGGCTCTTCAATCTAGCAGAGGAAGGTCTAACATGATCCAGTCACTGGAAGCTGATGCTAGACAAATTCTGACAGGAAACGAAGCATACATTTTTAACAGGGAGGGTAATTAACCATTGGAACAATTTCCCCAGGGTCGTGGTGGATTCTCCATCACTGGTGATTTTTTAAATCACGACTGGCTGTTTTTCTAAAGCTCTGCTCTAGGAATGATCTTGGGGCAGGTGTCTGGCCCGTGTTACATAGGCAGTCAGACCACATGATCACAACGGTCCTTTTGGACCTTGGAATCTACGAAAAGAATAAACTCAGGTTTAGTTACACCCAATTTCCAACAAACCCATGTTGACAGTAAGATGGGAGTGATGACCCTGACACACCTTAGTAGAGAGAGAAGGATTTGTTCATAATTCCTCAGTGCTGGGAAGATGCAAAACGCCAGGTATTTGATGCCACTCTCACTAGGTGCAGAATAATACAGAGGACAAGGCCCAGGTAACAGATGGGACTTCATTAGCAACTCAGCTACAGGACAGCACCGCAACTCTCAGGAAAGGGGCAGTAGCACAACTCACTCCCTAGTGAGAATCCACGCACGTGCAGAAGGGGAAAGCCAAGGGGTTCAGAGTAGCAGCCGTGTTAGTCTGTATCCGCAAAAAAAGAACAGGAGGACTTGGGGCACCTTAGCGACTAACAAATGTATTCGAGCATAAGCTCTCGTGAGCTACAGCTCAGGGTTTCAGCCAGAAAGGGAGCTAGGGCACTGAACTGAAAGCTTATGCTCTAATAAATTTGTTAGTCTCTGAGGTGCCACAAGTCCTCCTTTTCTTTTTGCGAATACAGACTGACACGGCTGCTACTCTGAAACCTGTGAACTGAAGGCGTGTACCTGACCCCTCTGAAAGCTCCCACTTCCCCAGCTCACAAGAGGACGCCGCGCTCTTGCTGGTCCCCCCCGCAGGCTCCTGCAGGGAAATATCTGTACAACGCAGCCAGCCACCGGCCTGGTGAAAAGCCTCCGGGCAGCCGGACTGGACGCACCGTGGTTTGTGAAAGGGGCAAAGCGGCATCACTTGGGAGAGCGGAAAGGCAGAGCCGGCCTCACACCACAGCCAGAAGCCCAGGCCCAGCCGCCGGCAGAGGCTGCAGGGCGCCCCGGAGCCAGGCCGCGGCCGTGCAGCCTGTCGCGCCTCGGACGCGCACGAAGGGCCCGGGCAGCCCAGTCAACGGCCGCTCTCCCTGAGCCCGCAGGGCCGAGACCCGGCAGCCTCGCGCCCGTCCAGGAGCCGGGCCCCGGGGAAGCAGCGCCCAGCCCCGGCCTGCCCGGAGACACCGGCCCCGGCAACACCCAGCCCGCAGCGCCCCGAGTGCCAGCCGCGGCCCCGGACCCCCCGGCCCAGCCCGCTCCGCGCCCGCGGGCGCCGCGCCCCGGTGACCTTCAGGGCCGGGCAGGGCGCGGAGCCCGGGGGGCGCGGCCGGGGGCGGGGCGCGGCGCGGCGCGGCCGGCCGGCGGGTCTCACCTGGGGGGGCCGCAGGCGGGGCCCGGCTGGCGTCGGCGGCAGCCGGGAGCCGCCCCGAGTCCGCAGCACCAGGCACCGCGCCGCCGACAGCGCCGCCATCTTGGAGAGGAGCCGGGGTCCGCCTGCTTCCCAGGGTGCACCGCGAGGGCCGGGCCTACGGCGGCCGAGTGGGGAGGGGGTGGTGCTCGGCGGGAGACTCGGAAAGGGCGGAGCTTGCAGGGCCTCTGGGCACAACTGATATCCGGTCACGTGGATCGCGACCCCGAGCCCCCGCGCCGGAGGTCACGGGGTCATAGCCCCGCGCCAGCGCTGGGCGGGGTCGGGTCTGGGCCACGCCCCCCCGCCCGGCAGTTCGGGGCCCCGCCCCCCCAGCCGAGTCCTCGCGCCTCCCCGCCCAGGCCCCGGACCCCCGCTCCGGGCAGGGAGGGGAGTTTCCAGGGGCTGCCCCGAGCTCCGCGGGGGAGCCAGGCTCCCGGGGCGGGGAGGGAAAAGAGCTGCGAGCCGGGGGGGGGAGAGTAGCCAGGCTCCGGGGGGGGGAGCTGCGAGCCAGCGTGGGAGGGTAGCTGGGCTCCGGGGGGGGGAAGCTGAGAGCCAGGGTTCGGGTAGCCAGGGTTGGGGGGGAGCTGCGAGCTGGGGGGGGGAGTAGCCGGGCTCCGGGGGGGAACTGCAAGCCGGGGGGCAGTAGCTGGGCTCGGGGGGGAGCTGCGAGCCAGAGGGGGAGGGTAGCTGGGCTCCGGGGGGGAGGAAGCTGAGAGCCAGGGTTCGGGTAGCCAGGGTTGGGGGGGAGCTGCGAGCTGGGGGGGGGAGTAGCCGGGCTCCGGGGGGGGGAACTGCAAGCCAGAGGGAGAGAGTAGCTGGGCTCGGGGGGGGAAGCTGCAAGCCGGGGGGCAGTAGCTGGGCTCGGGGGGGAGCTGCGAGCCAGTGGGGGAGGGTAGCTGGGCTCGGGGGGGGAGTAGCCAGGCTTTGGGGGGGGGAACTGCAAGCCAGAGGGGGAGGGTAGCTGGGCTCCGGGGGGGGGGAAGCTGAGAGCCAGGGTTCGGGTAGCCAGGGTTCCAGGGGAGAGCTGCGAGCTGGGGGGGAGTAGCCGGGCTCCGGGGGGGAACTGCAAGCCAGTGGGGGAGGGTAGCTGGGCTCGGGGGGGAGTAGCCAGGCTTTGGGGGGGGAACTGCAAGCCAGAGGGGGAGGGTAGCTGGGCTCCGGGGGGGGGGAAGCTGAGAGCCGGGGGGGGAGAGTAGCCAGGCTCCGGGGGGGGAGCTGCGAGCCGCAGATCTTATCCCACCCTGCCCCCTCACGCGAGGTGCGGACGCACCCCCGACAGACCATTAGTGCGCACGTGAACCACAGTGGCTGTACGTTGACCAACTCGAGGTCGACTTGAGTTTTCAGTGGAGATGAGGCTTGGGGAGAAGTCGACTCCCTCACTTCAACTCCTGGCAAGTTCTGTCTCCTGCACTCACGAACCTCCCCTCGCAGCCAGCAGTTCCAGGGTGGGAGAAGGCCACAGCAGCAGAGGGAAAGGCGTCCTGTGGGGAGAGGGGGCCAATGCCCTTGAAGGCTCTGAACAGCGGCAGGGGGGTCCTGTACTCCCCAGCGTGGACCTGGTTCATAGCCAGGCACAGAGGAGGTGGGCACAGAGATTGGTGTTGCTGCATTCGGACCACCACAGCAGTGGCTTCATGGGGGATGTTGATGTTGCTTTGCAGTGTAAATTGGGCTGCCCCCTAAACTTGACTTCACCCCATGTCTCTCACTGCATCGGGCCCTTCCTCCTCTGCTGCCATACGACCCCCCCAACCACCTCCCTGACCTGCCCTTCGAAGGCCTGCCTCTGCCATGTGCCAGATGGGGAGAGCCAGCGTTGCCGTCCTAACCCCCCACCCCTCACTTGCAGTGTACGCGGAATTGGACTATCTCCCCCCTGGCCGAGCAGCTCCCCTCCTAGCTCGTAAGCTCCCCAAGGCTGGATCATCTATTTACCCACAGCTAGTCAGGACCCAGCCCAAGGACGGAGGCCTGTGGGCACCGCCAGCACCAGCTATGAACCACCCCCACCACACTTGCCAAAGGCTTTTCTGGTTATTTTATTACAAAGATGAACACGCCCGGCACGCACTTGCCTTTCCAGTCCCTGTGCATCCCCCAGCCCAGTCTGCTGGCTGCTGTGGGGGTCTGGCCCACCTGTATACAGTGGAGGAGTGTGCAAACTTGAATGCCCCCCTCCTCCCCTCCCCCAGCGCTGAGGGAGGCGTGTCCAGCCCATGCATGAGGAAAAGTGGGGAGCCCCCTCCACTCCCCTACCCACGTGGATTCAAGAGGACCCGTATCTCCAGTGCTGCCTCCCCCTTCTCCCAGCCTAAGCCCCGCCATCTGCCCTCTGTCTGTGGGAACAAGCCAGGCCAAAGCATCCCTGCTCCCATGCATGCAGCCCAGTGCCTCCCCCCGCACCAGCTGGCAGGTGCCCCCCTAAGGCAAAGGTCCCAGCGTGCAAAGCCCAGGGACAGCTGAGTTCAGGGGAGCACAGGCACCGGGCACCCTAGGCCCTCTTCCTGCTCTGGGGCCATCACGGCTCTGCCTTCCTGAATGAGGCCACTGAGCACAAGGGAGGGGAACTGCTGCAGGCCCCAGAACAGCCCTCTCCCTGCAGAACAAAGGCGCAAGGCTCCAGCCTGAGAACATGGGATGGCTCCAGGGCAAGACCCAGATCCTGGGATCCAGTGGCTGGGCGGGGGACCAGTCAGCAGCCCCTTCCCCCAGGAGACATAGGGCCAGGCAGAGGGGCCCAGCTACTTCCAGAAGAGCACATTCCAGAGCAGCAGCCAGCAGGGGTAGACGAAGAGGGCGATGAAGGGGAAGACTATGGAGCCATAGAGGTAGTGGTCCAGCAGGCCCTCAGACACAGCCTGCAGGAAGAGCTGCCAGCACTCCAGCGCCGACACGGGGTACTCGATCAGCTCCTGGTACAGGACGATGCTGAGTAGAAGGGTGACAGCTGGAGTGACCAGGACCAGCAGCACTGCATACAGATACCTGGGAGACAGACGCAGGCAGGGATCAGAATGGGGCAGCCTGGGGTGCACTAGCCAGCAGGCCTGGGCTGAAAAGGGGCAAATACCAGCACTCCTGCCCTGCTCCCTACTGCGCCCCCTGCTGGGAGAGGCTGGGGCTGGAATGGCCAGGAGCTCCCCCACAACTCCCAGTGCTCCTGCCCTAGTCCCCCGAGCAGGGAGCTCCTACGCCTACAGTGCCCCCTGCTGGGAGAGGCTGGTGGCAGACGGATGACCAATGCCAGCATGAACTTGATATCGTCTAATGAGACCCCTGTGGGCCTGGTCCCTGGCTGGGCAGATTTCCAGGACTGGCTGTTGGCTCTCAAGGCACCCTGCCTGTACCCAAGCATGGATCCTGCCACCTGCAGAGCAAGCCCACCGAGGATGAGACTGGCCATGGAGACCCGGCCACTCATGGACAGGCCTGGCTCAGGTGACCTTGGGCCGCCTCACTGGATGCCACGGGAAATGTGCAGGTGCCACTTACTTGGGGCCTTTGGGCTGGACGATGGCTGCAACGGGCACCATGGTGACAGCCAGGAGGAAGCCCAGGGAGAAGTTAATGAGGGCAATGCAGCTCAGCTGCATGGCCAGGTACAGCAGGGACAAAAGCTTCAGGGTCATCCAGCCGCGTTCACTCCCAGAGCCCGTCAGCACCCTGCAGAGCAGAAAAATGACTGTCAGCCCCTGCAAACACCTGCCTAGCCCCCGCTCTGGCCAGGGCTGAGAAACAGCAGAGAACCAATGGTACCATTTTCTATAGCGCCCTGTGACAGTCTATGTTCACCCTTTTTACACAATTCTGTGGATTCTGTATAAAGCATGCCTTGTGAGGTATTGTGAAAACTCATAATGTGCTGATCATTATTGTCCCGGTAAAATATATCCGGCAACATTGTAGGTAAAGTTCATAGAATAATGGGATTGGAAGGGACCTCGAGAGGTCGTCTAGTCCAGTCCCCTGCATTCACGCAGGACTAAGTATTATCTAGACCATCCCTGACAGGTATTTGTCCAACCTGCTCTTAGGCCTTGTCTACACTAAAGGGAAAAGTTGATCTAAGCTACGCAATTTGAGTTATGTGAATAGTGTAACTCAAATCAATGTAGCTTAGATCTACTTACCGCAAGGTCCACATTACGCAACACTGACGAGAGACACTCTCCCATCAACTCCCCTTTACTCTTCTCCATCAGGTGGAGTACAGGAGTCAACCAGAGAGAGCAATCGGCGGTCGATTTAGCACAGAGGTGGGCAAATTATGGCCCGCGGGCCCATTCTGCCCGGCCCCTGAGCTCCTGGCCGGGGAGGCTAGCCCCCAGCCCCTCCACCGCTGTGGCCCCTCCAACGCAGCCTCAGCTCACTGCACCACCGACGCGATGCTCTGGGGGGGGGGGCGGGCTGTGAGCTCCTGGGGCAGTGCAGCTGCAGAGCCCGGCCTGACCCGCCCTCTGTGCTGTGCAGCTGGCTCCAGCTGGGTGGCGCGGCTGCCTGTCCTGATGAAGCCGTGCCACCAGCGCTCCAGGCAGCGTGATAAGGGGGCAGGGAGCGGGGCAGAGGTGTTTGGGGGGTGGTCAGGGGCCGGGGAACAAGGGGGTATGAATGGGGGCAGGGGTTCTGGGGGGCGGTCAGGGAGAAGGGGTGGTTGGATGGGGCAGGGGTGCGGGGGGGGGCGGGCGCAGTCAGGAAGGAGGGGGGGTTGGATGGGGCAGCAGGGAGCAGTTAGGGATGGGAGATCTGTGGGCAGGGGACTGTCAGGGAACAGGGGCCAGGCCACGCCTGTCTGTCTGGGGAGGCACAGCCTCCCCTAACTGTCCCTCCATACAATTTCTGAAACCCAATGTGGCCCTCACGCCAAAAAGTTTGCCCTCCCCTTATTTAGCAGGTCTTCACTAGACCCGCTAAATTGACGGCTGATGCATCGATTGCCGCAGCGTTGATCCTCGGGTAAGTGTAGACAAGGTCTTAAAAATCTCCAATGCCGGAGATTCCACAACCTTCCTAGGCAATTTATTCTAGTGCTTAACCACCCTGACAGTTAGGAAGTTTTTCCTAATGTCCAACCTAAACCCCTCTTGTTGCAATTTAAGTCCATTGCTTCTTCTCCTTAACCTCTGAGGATAGGACAACAATTTTTCTCCCTCCTCCTTGTAACAACCTTTTACATTCTTGAAAACTGTTATGTCCCCCCATCAGTCTTCTCTTCTCCATACTAAACAAACCCAGTTTTTCAGTCTTCCCTCATAGGTCATGTTTTCTAGACCTTTAATCATTTTTGTTGCTCTTCTCTAAACTTTCTCCAATTGGTCCTCATCTTTCCTGAAATGTGATGCCCAGAACTGGACACAATACTCCAGCTGAGGCCTAATCAGGGCGCAGTAGAGCGGAAGAATTACATTGTGTGTCTTGCTTACAACACTCCTGCTAATACAGCCCAAAATGACATTTGCTTTTTTTTTGCAACAGTGTGACACTATTGAACAATATTTGGTTTGTGATCCACTGTGTCCCCCAGATCCCTTTCTGCAGTACTCCTTCCTAGGCAGTCATTTATATAAAGTCCGATTATAAAATTCTACTGTATGACATTGCTGAGACACGCTCCAAATTTAAAAAAGCAGGCACAAACCAGTTCCTCAAAGATAAAAGGCCAACTGATGCCTCAGTCAGGTGTCAACAAAATCCAACGGACTATCACCCGGCTAAGCAGCCATTCTTTGTCAGGAAAAAGGGTGTGAGCGAGAAATTTACATCTTGGCACAGACACAGCTGGAAGCTCCCATCCCAGGGACTTTGCCACCTGGACCCCAGCTGGAGATGATTCTCAAAGAAGAGAATTGCTATAAGAAAGGGGAACAAACTCCCCAGATTTTCTCTCCCTTCATCTCTACTCACAGCACCAACAACACTAGAAAGACAAAGGAAGCATCACTGGACTGAAGACAGATCCTGGCCGTAAGATTGCCAGAACACATGGTGAGAGAAACCCTTTTGCTTTAAGTTTGCATAACTTGCTAAGTTAGGTATCTTTTATTTCTTTCAGAGTAGCAGCCATATTAGTCTGTATTCGCAAAAGGAAAAGGAGGACTTGTGGCACCTTAGAGACTAACGAATTTATTTGAGCATAAGCTTTCGTTGTAACCAATTCTGACTTTTATCCCTCATCACTTAAAATCTTTCTGTAGTTAATAAACTTGTGTTATTGTTTTATCTAAACCAGTGTGTGCTTGGACTGAAGTGTCTGGGGTACTCCATTTGAGATAGCAGGATTTGTACATATCACTTTCTATTAATGAAATGACAGACTTTCTATGAGCTTGTATTGTCTAGCAGTAAAGAGCCAGGCAGTACAAGACACACATTTGTGGGGAAAGTCTGGGATTGGGAATTTGCTGGTGTTGTTCTGTTACATAATTCAGGAGTGGCTGGCTAGAGCACTCATGTAACTCAGTGGGGAGTGAGTTACATGCTGGAGGCTGTGTGGGCAGACCAGCAGTAGCGGTGTAAAAGGCACCCCAGGATGGAGAACTGAGGGGACACAGCTGTTCAGCAGTCCAGATTGTACCTGGAGAATGTCATAAGGGCCCCTCCTGGGACAGGCTCCCACAGCCAGCACCCTGCTGGGGGAGAGAGCTCTGGAGCCATTGTGTATGTGTATTAGGCCTGTTTGTGTTCCTGCTGGCCCAACGACTTCACCCCAGAGCACAACCTGCTGCTGGCCCTGGGCGAGCGACATCTCCCTGCCTTTCCCTCCCGGGACCCGCATGTACCTGTGTGTGTTGTGTGGCAGCGCCAGTCCGGCCACGTAGATGGCAATGACCGTCAGCACCACAGCCTCCGACTCTGAGACAGGGAAGTGCTGGGTGGCCACGTGCTGGCCCAGCACAGGCAGGAAGTAGAGGGTGAGGCCTGTGGCATGGCAGATCAGCAGAGGTGGCACCAGGGTGAGCAGGCCAGGCCGCGACTCCTGCGGGGCGGGGAAGGGAGGAAGCTAAGCAGGGGCAGCTGAACCAGGGCCAGAGCCAACCCCATCAGGCCTCAACCTTGGAGAAATCCCAGTTGCTGGGGGAAAGGGGACTCCAAATCTGCCTCCCTGTCCCAGGGAAAGGGCCCTGGGCAACTTCAAGACCAGCCACAGAGCGGCATCTCCTGAGGGGCCAGGCCCATCAAAACCAAGGGGCAGGGGCTGTGGCGGGGAGGGTTACACAGCAGGGCGGCCCAGTGGGGTAATCGCTTGGCTTAGGAGCTCTCTGCCCTGCCCCAGACCCCCTGGGGACCCTGGGCAGGTCCCCGGTCCTGATCTGTGCAGGGTGATGAGGGTAAAGTTTGGGGGGCGCTTGCATACTACGGTAGCAGGTACCATAGACGTCCCTTAGATGGCCAGGAACTTGAGAGACCCACGGCAGGGGGAGTCCATGGGGGATGGGGGAGGAAGGCAGTAGCTACCCTTGGGCCTGGAGAGCTCCAGGAGTGGCCAGGGCAGGGCCCTGCGACCCCTCACCTCGGCGGCAGCGTGGGCAGCGCCCTTGTCTCCATCGCAGAGCTGCTCCTCGGGGCCCACATCACATTTACTCAGCTTCATCCACAGGTCGAGGGCGTGGGGCAGAGTCAAGGAAACCAACCACACAGCACCCCATGACCCACCGGGCCCCTGCGCTGACCCTCACCCAGCCACGGGCAGATCCCTGCTCCCCAGAGACAGGCACAGCCCCTGCCTCCCAGAGCGAGCTCCTCACGGGGACCCAGGCTGGGCCTCTTCCCCCCCGTCAGGCAGGGGTGCGCAGTTCAGTGGCCTTGTGGAAAACGCTGGCTCCTCCCCAACCTGAGTCTGAGCAGAGACTCCACCTGCCCCCCGTTCCCCCAGGCCTGACTCTGCTGCAGCCCAGAGCCCTCCCCCCACTCCCCCTTGCAGCTGCGGCACTGGGGATATCTTGAGGATGAGGATGAGTATGAGAAAGCCGAAGGCCGGCATGTAGACGCCAATGGAGACGAAGCGTGCGAGCGAGGGCAGCAGGTAGAAGAAGTAGGACTGGTGCAGGCGCTCCAGCAGGTTGTTCAGCTTGCGGAACATCCCCTCCAGGGTCCTGTGGGGCAGGATCCTCAGCAGGGGTGGATGCTGGCACCATCCTCCCCCAGTGTGGGAGAACGGGGGGCACAGCCTCTCAGTCCCGTCCCGTCCCTGGCTGGTCCCCACACTGAGCTAGACCAGCATTCCCCTAGGCTCCCCAGGCCCTGGCTCTGCCAAGAGCCCTCAGTCCTGATCCACAGTCCGCCGGCCATCCCAACCCTGGGCTCCCTCCATCCCCCAGCTCAGCTGGTGCTCCTCAGTCCTGACCCGCAGCGCCCCCACGAGCCCAGTCCAGCCCCTCCGTCCCGGCTCTTGCATACTGGGGGAGCAGAGACCACTGCCTGCAGGGGTGTTACTCACTTGCCCATGGTGCCCATGTCGTACTTGTACTGCCGGAAGCTGTTGATGCCACGCACAGTGATGGCCTCGATATGGTAGTGCAGGAAGAGGCCGTGGTCGCCCTGGGGCCGGCCGGAGCCCTGCTTCAGCACCATGAGCAGCAGGGTCTGCAGGCTATGCACGTAGGCCGGCAGCGTGTCCCAGTCCGTGCGCTGCAGCTGCAGGGCAGAGAAATCAGGGCCTGCCCCCTGCCCCCCCATGCAGTCCGCTTCTCCCCCTCCCCCCCGACAGCCAGGAAGCCTGGCCAGGGGTGCAATTGGGAAAGCGGGGGAGGGGTCAGGAGAAACCAGCAGGGAGAGGAGTCTGGCTGTGAACACAAGGCTGGGAACACTCCCCCCACCCCCAATCTCACTGTGCCCTGGATGGTGCCGCCCCCGCCTCCTTGCCCTGATGGTGCCGGGCTCCCCACCCCCAACTCTCACCTTGCCCTGGATGGTGCCGGGCTCCCCACCCCCAACTCTCACCTTGCCCTGGATGGTGCCGGGCTCCCCAACCCCAACTCTCACCTTGCCCTGGATGGTGCCGGGCTCCCCAACCCCAACTCTCACCTTGCCCTGGATGGTGCACAGCAGCCCGTTCTTCTGGCAGAAGGCATAGAAGAGGTTGACCAGGTCCAGGTTGGGCAGCTGCCCGTTCAGCCCCTCCACGGCCACATCGAAGCTGGTGATGACGTCGCTGCTCAGCTCCAGCGAGACAGCTGCCTGGATGGCTCCGGCCCGGCCCAGCATCCCTGAGGAGAGCACCTCTGCCAGCACAGCAGCAGCTCAGACTAGGCAGCCCCCACTGCCCAGAACCCAGCTTGCGGGGGGAGAGCCCCAGCCAGCTCCCTGGTTTGGAAACAGCCCCTCTGAGAGCAGCGAGAAGCTGTGCCTGCTCAGCGAGTGTTTGGCTGCAACACACCAGAGTGCTGCGCTCCAGCCCAGGGCCCTGCCTGCCCCACTGCCGCGCCCCACCCACCCCCACACCTCCTCTGGCCTCACCGGTGATGTTGACGTCGTGGTAGGCCTCCAGCCAGGCCTCCATGCCAATCAGGTCGTGCTCGTTCACCAGGAAGATGATGTCCTTGGCCCAGTAAATCTGACCTGCAAGCAGACAAGCACTGCCCGTGTCAGCAAGGGCCCCCGGGGAGCAGCATGCACCACAGCGGGGCCCGTGTCAGCGAGGGTCAGGCCGGCCAGCCCCCGGGGAGCAGTATGCACCACAACGGGGCCCATGTCAGCAGATGCCTGGGGACTACAGCCGAGTCAGCCACACACCCCGTCCTGCTCGGGGCGATTGGCCCGAAGCAGCCTCAGGAGGAACCCGCCAGTTACCTGCCCAGCTGGGCACTCAGTGGTCTGTGAACAGGGCAGAGGCCTCCGTCCTCTGCACACCGCACAGATGCCAAGGGGAGGGGCTGAGACATGAGAGTCTGATCTGAACAGCCTGACAGCCCCAGGGACCCTCCTCACCAGGCCAGGGGGAATGCAGCCCCAGGAAGCCCCTCACTGGGACAGGGATGGGAGGGAACCTGATGTGGGCCAGGGAACCCCCTCGCCAGGCCATGGGGGAACCTGATACAGCCCCGGGAACCCTCTTGCCTTGCCCAGGAGCCTGAGATAGCCCCAGGAACCCCACCAGATCCCTGGGCCACAGGACCCCCGTCACCAGGTCACACAGAGGCCTGGCCCATGCACTGTTGAGCAGCAAGCCACTCTCAGGTGCACCTGACCCAGCACCTTCCTGCCACTCCCACAGGCCCCACACCCAGGCATGTACTCACTTACCCCGGAAGTAGGAAGCCAAGGCCAGCATGAGCCCCACGGCCTGGTTGTTGTGCTGCCCCATGCTACAGGGCACGCTCAGGACCAAGGACTCCGTACTGGCCGCACGTGGTGCCCGCAGGATCCCGTACACGTTCGTGCCCTTCACCATCTGCAGGGAGGGAAACAGGGCTCAGCGGGACAGTGGAACCGAGCCCCACCCACAAGAGAAGGGGCTTTGCAGGGGGCCAGGCCCTGGAAGGGGCTTCTTCCCACCCCAGAGCCAAACACAGCATCCTGGTGTCTGCTAAGGAGGGACCCAGAATGGGGAGGGCAGGGGGCTGAGGAGCATCAGCAACTGGCGGCAGGGGAGAAGTCCACGGCAGGGATAGCAGGGGGCTTGAGTTGGGATTGAGGTGGGGGGAGCCCAGCACTGGGATAGCAGAGGCTGTGGGTTGGGACTGGGTGCAGAGCTGATGCAGCAAGCTTGTCTAGCTCTGCCTTTTGCCAAGTGACCAGCCCTGGCCCCTCAAGTGCTGTCAGCCCCTCAGTTCTGCTACCCCTTTTCTGTGAAGCAGACCTGCTTGATCAGCACACATGGTATGGAGCTGAGGAAGGGCCAGGATCCTGCAAGAAGCCCCAGAGTTCTGTGGAGAGGTGCTAGCCCACGGGGCGTAGGGGCCGCATCTGTCCCCTTGCACCAATCCCCAGCCCAGGGGGGAAACTCCCCAACCCCCAGTGCTTGCAGCTCATCTGTGCCCTACCCCCAGGGCAGAGATGGGGCAGCTCCCAGGGACCATAGTCCCGGCCTGGCACGTACGTATCTTTCGCGCGTCTCGTCGGGGAAGGGCAGAGTGCGGGAGAAGGGCTGCTTATAAACCTCCAGGCCCAGGTTCCACATTGTCTTCTCCAGCCAGGCCACGGGGATCCCCCTGGGAAAGGAGACAGGAAGCATGATGGGCCGGAACGGGGCCCCCTTGCCCAGGGGGACAGGTAACGCTAGACCCCAGCGTGCATAGCAAACCCCTGATTGCCCTTCTCAGAGCCCTGGGCCAGACTCTACCCACCCACGGGCACAGACTTGCCCAGTGCCACCTAGCACAGTGCCACCGCCCTGCCTTCCAGAGTGAGATACACCAGCCAATGCACAAGGAGGGCAAACCGCAGGGCCCTGCAGAGCCACCCCCTCCATTAGCACCTAGAGACTACAACTCCCAGCATACAGTTCACCTGCCTTGAGTACTGCAGGCTGGGCCCTGGCAGGACATTCCTGTGTATTATAAAGGCAGCTGGCACGGGGCGCCACCCTTCCTCCCCTGCTGGCCTGGGGCCTTCGGAGAAGTGCTTCGCCTGTACCCTGGCCAGGGCTCCCCCGACTGCTGGCCCCGGGGTCAGGGGGCTTGAACTCACCCCACCTTCTTCTTGTGGCCAGCGAACTCACGGGCGTAGGAGAGCGCCCTCTCGCCAAACACGAACTGCTCCTCCACCATGGTGGAGCCCATAGCGTTCTCTGACATGTATGAGTGCAGGGTGAAGGGTGGGGAGGCCAGGCCCAAGAACCAGCCCAGTCCAGCCAGGTAGCTGAGAATGCTGCAGACAGGAGACACAAGGGGGTAAAGATCCCAGGCTGCTCCCTTCCCCACCCCACCCACTCCCAGCTCAGGCCCCATTGCCCCATGAGAGAAGGGGTCAGGTCTAACAGGGAGGTCCAAGAGCAGCACAAAAAGGGAGGATCGGTGCACGTGGGGGCCACGGCTTTGAGCCCCAGCTGGGCTCCCTCCCTCTCTGGGGTGCAGCACTTGGCACTGCCACGCAGGCAACACTGGCTCAATGTCTGGCCCCCATCCCTGGACTCCTAGGGCAAGGAGGGCTGGGTCCAGGCCCTGGAGGAGATAGTGCCGTGTGCTACTTCCCACCCCGCTGACGTGTGGCCCTAAGGGAGAGGATAAGATGGAAGGAACAAGAGAGCGTGGGGATGGCAGGAAACAGAGACACCTCCCCACAGAGCCTGTGGCAGGGAGCCCAGGAAGTCAGGGGCCACGCACTCACCAGAGTGGGGTGTTGAGGCGGAGGATGAGCCGGGACAGCGCCCGCCTGCGGTATGGGTCCGACAGGAGCCCCATGGCGGACGGCTGGGGCCCGCGGAGCTCCTGAGGGCACTGCAGAGAAAAGGGCAGTGTCTCCAGCTGACACGGGCCCGGGAGCCCCATAACGCAGGCACGGCCCCCACCCTGCTCCGTACCGCCGGAGGGGTGAGGGCACAATGCGGCCAGCTGCCCTGCCTGGGCCAAGCCCCTGCTTCCCAGCCCCCGACCGCCCCCCATGCCCCTCGCTGACACACCCAGGGACACCCCGACCCCCATCCAGACTCCTGCCTGCCCATGTAGGTGTACCGCCCCCACGTACGTACAATGCCCCCAGGTACGAACGTTTAACGCCCCCCGGCATGTACATGTGCCCCCCCCAGGGCTGCAGATAGGTGCGCGCCCCCCCCCAGGGCTGCAGGTAGGTGCGCCCCCCCTGGCATGTATATGTGCCCCCCCCCAGGGCTGCAGGTAGGTGCGCCCCCCCTGGCATGTACATGTGCCCCCCCCCAGGGCTGCAGGTAGGTGCGCCCCCCCGGCATGTACATGTGCCCCCCCAGGGCTGCAGGTAGGTGCGCCCCCCCCGGCATGTACATGTGGCCCCCCCAGGGCTGCAGGTAGGTGCGCCCCCCCCGGCATGTACATGTGGCCCCCCCAGGGCTGCAGGTAGGTGCGCCCCCCCCGGCATGTACATGTGCCCCCCCCAGGGCTGCAGGTAGGTGCGCCCCCCCCGGCATGTACATGTGCCCCCCCAGGGCTGCAGGTCGGTCCGTGCCCCCCCGGGCTGTACAGGCGCCGCCCCTGCGGCGCGTGGCTCTGCGGGGCCGGGGCCGGGGCCCGCAGCTGCACGGGGGGGGGGGGCCCGCGCCGCACCGACCCTCCCCCCCCGCGCGCCGAGCCGGGCTCCAGCCTCAGCGCGGGGGGCGCCCCTCCCCCCGCCAGTCCCCGGCCCGCACCTACCCGCCGCGGCGCGAGGGCCCAGGCCGCTCAATCCACCGCCGAGCGGCCGCTCCACTGAGCGATCGAGCTCCGAGCCGCCGCGGGGACGCGCCGCGGGACGAGCCTCGCTCCCACCGGCCGGGAGGGGGCGCGCGCGCGCGCGCGCCCAGGGTGAAGCCTGCAGGGGGCGCTGTGCCCGGTGGCCGCGCTCCAGCGGCGCCAGCTGCTCGTCCCCGGGCCCAGGCGGGCTTTGCAGCGGCCGGGCCGGGCCTAGGTCGGCGCTGGGCGCAGGCCGGGGGCCAGGAGGGTGCCCCCAGCCCAGGATCGTGGGCACAGACACGGGCCTGCCTTTGGCAGGGCTGCCCCGGGGGAGTCCGGGGGCCTGGGGTCCTTCCGCTCGGGGTCACTTGGCCAAAGACAGGGAGCGGACGGACCCCCAACGCCCAAGTGCCGCCGGAAACGGAGGCACAGTCTGGGACCAGCCTTACTCGACATGTTCATAAATGACCTGGGAAAAGGGGTAAACAGGGAGGTGGCAAAATTTGCAGAGGAAACAAAACTACTCAAGAGAGTTAAGAGCTACAAAGGGATCCCGCAAAACTGGGTGACTGGGCAACCAAATGGCAGATGAAATACAATGTTGATAAATGCAAAGTAATGCACATTGGAAAACATCATCCCAACTCTACATATGCAATGATGGGTCTAAATTAGCTTAGAGACTAACACATTTATTTGAGTATAAACTTTGGTGAGCTACAGCTCACTTCATTGGATGAAAGCCTATGCTCAAATAAATGTGTTAGTCTCTAAGGTGCCACAAGTCCTCCTTTTCTTTTTGCGGATACAGACTAACACGGCTGCTACTCTGAAACCTAAATTAGCTGTTACCACTCAAAAAAAGAGATCTTGGAGTCATTGTGGATAGTTCTCTGAAAACATCCACTCACTGTGCAGCGGCAGCCAAAAAAGCGAACAGAATGCTGGGAATCATTAAGAAAGGGATAGATAATAAGATAAAAAATATCCTATTGCCTCTATATAAATCCATGCTACGCCCACATCTTGAATACTGTGTGCAGATGGGGTCGCCCCATCTCAAAAAAGATATATTGCCATTGGAAAAGGTTCAGAAAAGGGCAACAAAAATGATGAGGGGTACAGAACGGCTTCCATATGAGGAGAGATTATATAAGACTGGGACTTTTCAGCTTGGAAAAGGGACGGGTAAGGGGGGATATGATTGAGGTCTATAAAATCACGACTGGTGTGGAGAAGGTAAATAAGGAAGTGTTATTTACTTCTCATAACACAAGAACAAGGGGCCACCAAATGAAATTAATAGGCAGCAGGTTTAAAACAAATAAAAGGAAGTATTTCTTCACACGATGCACAGTCTACCTATGGGATTCTTTGCCAGAGGATGTTGTGAAGGCCAAGACCATAACAGGGTTCAAAAAAGAACTAGATAAATTCATGGAGGATAGGTCCATCAATGGCTATTATCCAGGATGGGTAGAAATGGTGTCTCTAGCCTCCGTTTGCCAGAAGCTGGGAATGGGCGACAGGGAATGGATCACTTGATGATTCCTGTTCTGTTCATTCCCTCTGGGGCACTTGGCACAGGCCACTGTCAGAAGACAGGACACTGGGCTAGATGGACCTTTGGTATGACCCAGTAGGGTCATTCTTATGTCTTATGTTCAAAGTGAGAGGAAGGGACCCAGTGAGGGTCATGCAGCCAAGAGCAGAACTCAGGCATCCTGGCTGGCCTAGTGCCAAACACAATAGGGGCCTGCTCCTGACTAGGGTGTCAAGATGATGTTACAGTCCAAATAATGATAAATATCAGTACAAATAGACCCCACTGCTCACACCCTAGAACTGGGAATAGAACCCAGAACTCTCTCAAACATACAGTCACTCGCATTAAATCCATTCCTTACCATTGCAGGGCCTCGGGCATTGGTGCACCTCATTCCCTCTGAAGTGATTGGCTGGTTCCTTCTGGCTTTAAACACTATGAATCTGACTCAAAGGGCCACAACCTTCCTCCTTTTCTGATCCTATGAAGTATCCGTCATCTGGGCAAAATATTTACAGAGACTGTTTCCTAAGTTAAAACAGTGGCGTTTTCCCAACAGAAAGGGATGGAAAATTTCTCTTCTATGGGGAGACGAGGGAAAGAAGGATCCAAACCATGCAATCAATTCTGGAAGGTATACTAAGGAGAGCAGTTTAAGAACCTACACAGAATAGACGAAGAAAGCAGCTGTTTAACTGACCTACAAACAATGACAAAGTAAAATCTGCAAGATTTTACGCTGCAGCCTTTCAACTCAGAGGCCTAATAATAAGATGTTACAAATAACTAACCAAAGACTCAAATGACTCAAAACCATACTCTTAGTACAAACCAAATTTTAACACAGACAACACCACATTTCTTCACTGCTCTTCAACCATGAGATTCTCCCCATAGGGAGGTCCACCATTCCTGGAGGTTCAGTATTGCAATAACAGGCCGATGTGTGCAGTGGATGGAGCAAGCTTCTATTCCATCTCCCTATTCCAAAAATCTCAGATAGAGGAAGTATCCGTTATTAAAGTGATAAGAACAGATTTAAAATTTTTATTCAAGCTAATGTTCAAAATTATCTAAAATTCAGGTTAATAAAAACATTTCTAGTCCTCCGCATATAACGCTTCAATTATCCAAAACCAGCAAGTTTGGTTTAAAAAGTCATAAAAGGTACATAATCCATAATGTGATACTTGGTGAAATCTAAGTATAGAACACACAACCAATTTGGGGATTGTGCCCTGCTTCTTAACAGTCTGCCCTGAGGCTGGCACTCACAGTCACGAGCTACTCCAGACAGCTCGAGCCCTCTCATGGATCAGTAACTGTTAGCAGATAGGAATCAAAGGGTAGGAATAAATACACCAGACCCTCGCTAGAACGCGGGATTTGCAATCCATGCACAGTATTGCGTTATAATGGGGACCGCGTTAAAATGAATTCCAATTAAAGTAATTAAATTTGGGATCCATGGCTGCGACCGTGTTATATGCGAATTCGTGCTCTATAGACACACGTTCTAGCGAGGGTCCAGTGTAGGCCTCCAAAGTATGAGACGAAACTACTGACATTAGGGCTGGCCTTCTTACAGGAAATCATGGGGGTGAAAGAATTAATTGCTCATGCACTCTGCTGCCTAAGGTTATCTAGAATAACCAGATAGGCCAGGATGAATACCCTTTTTGCACCATTAAATATTGACACAGAAAACAGGGGGGATTAGTTATTCTAATTCTTTCATTTGGGAATGAACTCATGCATGAAAAAAATGAAAGGAAAATATATCGGATTTATTTTCTACATTATGCAAGCCTTGCCTTAGCGAATCACTGACACCAAACAGCTATGTAAATACAAAATTGCCCCCTGTCGGAAAAACACCTCATGAACACATCAAACTCTACGGTATGGTAAATGGTACTTTTCAAAGCTTTGTTTTCTTTTTTAACAGAAGCTCTAGCCATCAAGAGAAGTTTAAAACACAAAGTTAAGACACATTTATGTTTTTTTCATAAGACAGAACAGCCTCACCAAAATAAAACCTCAAAAAATTGGGTAGAAATTCATGAACTTTCCTCTCCACAGAAACCTTTAGTAAAAGGCAAAAGACTTAAATAATTTGAAGACAAACTAGAGCATGCTAAAGATGCTGCAGAGGCGCTGCCAGGGCAACAGCGTGTGCTGCTCACCTCAGAGTGACCACGCTGAGAGCCTGCTAAACCTCTGGCTTTTAGAGGGGATTTAATTAAACCGATTTAAATTCCAAGTTTGATCATCGGAATCAGGGACATTGGGAGCAAAATCAGCCCCTTGGCCAGGTTTCAGAGTAGCAGCCGTGTTAGTCTGTATTCGCAAAAAGAAAAAGAGTACTTGCTTCCCTGCATGCAATGCACTGTGGGTATATGCAAATGAGATTCCCCAGCACAGCTCTGAGCTCAGGCTGCCCCTGCTGTTCCTGGGTGGGGCAGAGATGGGGATGCAAGGGGAAGGGGCGGAGCTGCTTGCCCCAGGCGGTTCAGTTGGCGCACAGAGGATGCAACCCAGGGGGGGCAGCCAGAGGGCAATGGCCGCCCCCGCTGGGTTAGGGGCTAAACCCTGGAGCAGGCGCACGCGGCCTGCAAAGTACCCAGGGCCAGGTCTCCATGGAGTGTCTCCGCCCGCCGGGGATGGCCCCGCTGGCGAGTAGCTCCCCGCAGCTCCTGGGGCTGGTTTGCACTGCCCCCTGCTGACACAGGCCCAGCGTTACCCCGTGCAGGCCAGGGGTGAAAGTAAGTCGAGTGACTTACTGGTACGCTGGGGCCAGCTCTGGTCCCCAGAAGGGGTCGGGTGTAGGGCGGAAGGGGCGGGGCTGAGGAGGGTCAGAGCCAGCCCCAGCCCACCCTGTAAGGTAAGTGACCCCCCCTTCCTTCTCCTTCTCCCCCTCCCCCTCCCCCCCCCAGGGTAGCAGCAGCAAGCCGGGGTTCCGACGGCTATTTAAAGGGCCAGGGTGGTAGAAGCAGGGGAGCCCGGGCCCTTTAAATAGCCGCTGGAGCCCCGCGGCCGCTACCCCAGGGCTCCAGCAGCAGGACTCTGGAAGCAATTGAAAGGGCCTGGGGCTCCAGCCACTGCTGGGAGCCGCAGGCCCTTTAAATTGCCCCCTGGGGAAGCCGGGCTGCTCTTGCTGGTAGGCCATACCAGGGTGTACCGGCTTACTTTCACCTCTGGCCCCTCCTTTCAGGCTCAGCCTGTCCCACCCAGGGCACGGAAGGAGGAGCCATGATCACTCCCCTCCCTGACCTGCCCCGGGGCGGAAGATGGGCCCTGAGCCCCAGCAGCTGGTCTATGGGTCCATGCGCAAACCTGGGGCTTGGCCGCCCAGCGTGACTCAGGGGCTCCCGGGCCCGTGTGCAGCTGTGCACCTGTGGGGACAATCCCCAGGCTGGGGTGCGGGGAGCTGGGATACCATCCTGCCCCATGACCCCCGGGGCTATCCAGGCACAGTGGGACATTGCACCCCCTGGGAAACAGTAACTGGCCTGGCGGCCCCTCCTGGTTCCTTGGGCCTCCCTCTGCTCCTGAGTTAGGGGCTGCACCTTATCCTGACATCGGCATAACTGCTGCAAAATCTGCCCCCCTGCGCAACGCAGTTACACCCACCCACCCCCAGCTACACAGCCGGGCTTCTCCGCCCAGGGGTGGGTATTTTAAGGATGCTGATGGCAGAAGCTCTACCAGCGGGAGAGTAGCCTCTTCTGGGAAGCCCTAGAGAAGCAACAGGCAAGTCTCAGTGGTTTTCCTCCAGCTCTGCTCCCCTAAGTGAGCCTTGTCACCGTTCAGAGCAACTGCACCTGTATTCCTCCTCTGTACCCTCTCCGGGGCGCCTACCCTAGGCTCCTGGTGGAGGCCCATATCTCAATCTCTCCTGACCAGGATTTTTCCAGGCTGTACAGGTCCCTGCCTACCCTATGATATCCCCAGCAAGCCAGGCTGCCCAGAGTCTGCATTTTGCAGTCTCCAAAGATGATGAACAACTCTAATTTCTAGCAGTTACATGTTACCACACAGCTCTTTCTAGGCAAATAGATTAATTTTTAAGTACTACAAGGAAACTGTAAAAACCAATACAAGTTCCTACACACGTGCTAACAACTTGCTACAGGTGACTGGAGCATAGGAAGCCTGCCTCCTGGGTGGAGCAGGGCCTTGCCTAGTGGTTGTGGCAGCAGTTCAGAGCAATGGCAAGTGTAGATCCAGGTACTGATCCTACAGTAAAGCCAGAGTCAAAGAACCAAGCGAAGAGTCAGAGGCAGGAAGGCAGTGACTACACTGAAGCATCCGGGAGTGGAGAGCTGGAGCAGGGAAAGTACAGCTATAGGTGTGATATACAATGAGCAGTCGCTATACTGCTGGGCTCAGGTAGCAGGCTGCTGGCTCACCTGCCCCATCAGGAAGCACAGCCATTTGTGAAAGGCTCATTGGGGCCAACTGAGTTTGCTGGGTTGCCTAGCAACTAGGCTGGGCACCGGCTGTGCTCCTCACACTTTCCAGAAGGCATCCGTCAGTCTGATGGGGTCTCAGTCGGCCAAAGCCGTGCCGGTCCCTGCTAGGGAGGACTGGGGCTTCCTTTGACAGAAGATTCTGCTGCTGGCTGGATGAGAAAGAAGGCCTGACAAGGTGGGTGAGGTATTAGCTTTTATTGGACCAACTTGTGTCAGTGAAAGACAAGCTCTCAAGCTTACACAGAGCTCTTCCTTCAGGTCTGGAAAACGAACTCAAAGCGTCACAAGGTTTGAACAGATGGTTTAGCACAAGCAGTTAACATATATTTCAAGGGACCGTTCAATAGGTCTTTACTTATGCTAACCAATCTAGTCAAATCTTGTATGCAACAGTGACACTTTGAGTTCCTTTCCCACACCTACAGAAGAGCTCTATGTAAGCTCAAAAGCTTGTCTCTCTCACTGACAGAAGTTGGTCCACTAAAAGATAATACCTCACCCATCTTGTCTCTCTGATATCCTGGGACCAACATGGCTACAATAGTGAATGCAAAGACGGCCTTGAGTCCGTTCAAAGTCAGGTTTTGAACCAAAAGTCCTTTCTTTGTCTATTTGTCTCTGGAGAATCCAGTTTGAACTCCTATACTGGAGTGTCTCCAGTGGGGTCACCTCTCTGAAGGTGTTACACCCTCAGTGAATTTGCCTAATTGCCCCCCATTCTTAGTTCCTGCAGGAGCTGTGGTCACCCTCCCCCATGGAATTACATCCAGTCCCTGGCTCACAATGATACATAAACTTTGTAACAGAGTAAGATTTGCCAAAGAGGTCAATTTCCTGTCACAAGCCTTACAACAGCTGGGTCCCAGTAAGAACAGCACTAAGCTTCAAAAAAGGTGGCCACAAAGCTTCTAAAATCCACAGACTCTGGGGAAAAATGAACTCCTTGGGAACCATCCCAATGAATGGACTTTCTGGATTAAAATGAGTGTCTTGTATTACCTGGAAATAAATTGCTCCAGCCAATTACATCCTTTGTCAGCATTCTGTCAGATGAACAGGAAACCAGACCATTACAGTTCTGTTACTGAGTCCCTCGTAATTAGGGTTACTACCTGGCAGGACCAGTATTTGACTGGTCTCGCCAGTTTTTTTATGGCATTGCCAGTTGGCAGAAAAATAATTTAATCTGCTGGGGTTTTTTTACATGGGTCTAAAGATTTGCATTATTATCACAATATATTGGGATACCTGATGTTAAAAGTTTCTGTGTCCAGCTAAAGATGCTGCAGTGCTCCCACCTCTGCAGTTTAAGAAAATGATGTCATCAATCTTATCTATATGTGTTAGCTCTCTAGATACAATAAGTGGCTGTTGAAGGGGGAGGGACATTACGGAGTTGCCTTGCGGTTGGGGTTGCATGGGGTATGTTTTGTGGGGGTGGCGGAACTGGTGGATTTTTGCATTTCAAAGGTGGTCACCCTACTCGTGGTTACCCGGGATGATGAAGGAAAAGCCACAACTGACAGATCAAATATAAAACATTTTCAAAAAGTGCCCGGATAGTGGGTGTTGCCATTTTAGGGCACCAATCCTGCAACACCTCGGGCTAATTTTCCAGGGCATTGAGCATCCCCAGCTCCCACTGACTAATATTCAGCCTGAACGTTCCTCTTCTTTATTTCCTCCTATCGCCCTCTGGGTGCTCCCTGTGTACTGTGCTCAATAATCCCTTTCCTTCCTTGGGGTTTACACCCTTCAGCAACTAGCAGCATTTCCTCATGCCCACTCACCTCACTTTAGCCATCCCTTCGCCCAGTTCTATGCATTGAACCACATTTCCAGTCTTTCCTCAGAAACCAGACCCCCTCCAGCCTCCTGATTAATTTTGTTCCTCTTCTCAGAGCTCCCTCCAATTCTTTACTATCTTTCCAGTACCGAGGGGCTCTGGCCAGAACACAATATTCCACATGGTGTGAGGTAGGAAGCGACCTTCTCCCTGTCCAGTGACACGCAGCCCAGTATTGCATTCATGACTTATGGCACTGCCAGCTCATATCTAGCAAACTCACCTGAGGGAGCACCTGGGAGGCTGTAATCTTGAAAAAGCACGAGAGCTGATAATGTTAGCTAGAAGCGAGCAGCATGTTAGCCAGAAGCTCGCCTTTGAGAGGAAGGATGGTGCAGTGATTAAGGGTGCCACTTGGGAGATCTAGGTCTAGTTTTCTGCTCTGCCACAGATTTCCTTAGGCTTGGTCTGAACTACAGTTAGGTGGACGTAAGGCATCTTGTGTCAACCTAACTCTATCAGTGTCTACACTGCAGCGTTGTTCCCGCTGATGTCCCTTGCCCACTACACTGACCTAATAATGCCCCCTCCACAAAAGGCGTAGTGCTTAGGTCGATGTCCTTAGGTTGATGCAATGTGTGTGTAGACACCGCCTTACTTACATCGCCTGTTGGCTGTCAGCGGGAGCCCAGCCACGCCAGGGCTGACAGCCTGACCCACACATCCCTGGGCCAGGGGCTCCAGTGTCCCACAACGCCCCACACAGTTAATGTTGGTGAAAGTACTCCTGGGGAGGACATGTACCACCGACAGGGGGTCATAGTGTGGACATGAACCATCACAGTAATTACTGTGGTGGCTGTACATTGACCTAACTTAGGTTGACTGAATTTTTTTACTGGAGATAAGGCCTTAGTCACTTTGTCTCTCTGGGCCTCAGTTTCCCATCTATACAGTGGGGATAATAGCGCAGCCCTGCCCTGACAGGGATGTTGTGAAGATAAACAGACTAGCAATGTCAGAGTTGAGTGTTAGACCTCACTTTGCTTGGCCAGCCAGGCTATGGAATTGCTGAGCAGCAACAATTAGGAGATGGACTCGGGCCAGGTGCAATGGGAAGACGTCTTCAATTCGAACAGTTTAGAAGGGAGCATGCAAGCAACAATCAGGCTTCCCCAGAGACTCCTAGCACCCCAGAGGGGGAAAGAGGCCCCAGCCTCCTTCCATATGTGGAGTCCAAAATGACATAGGCCTTCTTTGCTGCAGCATCAAGGCTCAAATTCTACTTAGATACTTTTATGGCCCCCATTACTGGAGCATCTGAGCACTGCACACGCTTTAGATGGCCATTTTCTAAAGTGGTAGATTTTTATCCTTTCTCCCGGTGCACCCTCCTCACTAGATTTCTTAATACCCCAGTCTGCCATCCTGAAATCTCATATCCTTGGGCTGCCCTGCTCCCTCCTCCAATTCCTTGCAGTTGCACATGGTCACTCTTTCTAAGCTAGCTCCCCTCTCCTTGTCATAGTCATTTCTCCCACGTCAGTAAAAATCCAGCCCGGGGAATGGCTTTTCCTCTGGCTACAGTAACTACGTGCTAGGTCATTTTATTTTAGAGGTCCCACTGCTGACAAACGGGTACGGGTGCAACCTCCAAGGTGGCTGCAAGCCCCAGACAAGTGACCAGGAAGCCTACAAGCCCTCCTATAATGATCTAGGAATCTTTAAGCCACTGTTCCTTCCAACACAGTTAGAGGCGTACAATTTCTAAAGAGCCCCAGGTTTTTAATTTCTGAGACTGGAGCTAAGTCAGCTATTTTCCCTTAACCTTTGTATGTCCATGTCTACCCTTGTGGCTGGTTGCATTTGTATTGTTGCATTCTGGGCCGCTTGCCCATGGGGCCTCATGTGAATAGAGTGCCTACAGGACATACATACAGAGCAACACCTACAGCAACCTAGTCTGGGACAGCCTGGCCGAGTGCAGCGAGCTGAAAGCCAGACCAGTTACCCCTGCAGAGTTGGGGAGCCTATCGAGATTGTAAAGCATTGGGGCCTGGTTACAGGAAAACAGCCATGTTTCCAGCCTGGGGGGATAGAGTAAGCTGCTACAGCTACTAACCATGATACGTAGACACAAAAGATGTTCTGAGCCAGCCCTGTCACTTGCTGGTTATCAATGCATTTGGAAGTGGCAGTATAGACAGGCCCCACGTTGACGCAATATATGTGTTAAGAAATCAGGATGAAGGTATGTTACGGCAGTTTAGACTTCACTCCTCCCATCCTGAAAGTCTCTGCATTGGACTCCCTCTGAATTTGGCACAATGAATTGAGGGTCAGCAGCTTGCAGACCTAGGCCCTGTGTTCTAGACACAGCGATTCCTAGGCTGCTTCCCCTTCCTACCAAGACGCAAAAACAACTCTGAGCCACCACTGAAGAAATATTGTATTTGAAAATATCTCCTTTTGCTTGAAGCTCTGCTGGCAAAAGCAAAGCCAAGTCACTGCCGCAGCTCATGCATGAAGCTTTAGTCTCCGGGCTCTTGTTAATGCTCCCATGAGATGTGCTGCTAACACCCTGTGCAAGAACTGAACTCTGAACAGGGGTTTAGTCTTGCAAGCTGGAAATCACCAAATTGAATGAACATGCTGAGTAAATCGGGCATTACATTTCTCCAGTCATGGCCTTTATTTTCATTTAACCTCAAATCGACATTTCTGTGAAAGGTACAAAATAGTCATTGCTACACTACAAACAAAATTAGTTTTGCCTTTCATACAGAATATTTACAGGAGAACAGAAAATAGCCATTTTAGGAACAGCAGCTGCATTTCCTCAATGCTAGACCTTTGCAGACACAGCCCTTGGCACAATTATTGCATCCAGCTGGGCAACAGGAGCAACAACCTGAAAAGATAAAAATCAAGACAAGATTATTGGAGATGCCAGACAAAACACACACAAAAAAACCAACCTCCCCCATAAGAATTTAAGGAAGTTCAACATGGATGAGACAAGGAACTAAAGCATGCTGTGAACTATACTTTATAAAATAGTAAAACTTCTCAATTGTATTGTTCATACATATTCCTCACAAAGGCCACATACAAGTCAAGACTGGACAATCCTGAGTCATTCCCACCTTAATATGGGTCAGAATCCTTTTTCTGACCCAACGGCTTTCTTAAGAACACTCTACGTACAAAGAACAAAAAGCAAACAACTGGTTGCGGTGGAAAGAACAGAAGTTTTTACAAATTATACTTATGGAAAGGACACTGATTGCACCTTTCAGGCCCACACTTGCAAAGCAAGTATACAGTTTAAGAACAGAAGCCCTGCTTCAACAAAGCACCTGCTCATTTTAAAACATATGCTTAAATCTATCCCCAGTCAGCAAAGCACTTGCAGCCTGCTCCCAACTTCCCACCGAAATGAAAGGCAAGACTCACGTTCCCTTTGATGGGCTTTGCAGCAGGCCCAGAAAGCAGAGCCCCAACTCCCACAGACAAAAGTTGAGCCCACGCTTAATTGTTATGCTACATCTGGGCCAGAAATTCTAGCTTCTATATTCCAGTCTCCATACTGCTGCTATGGAAGCCAGTGACCAAACCCTCATTCGTCTCAGTCTCAGCAAGGCGGGCAACAAACATTTTTAAAAGGGGGAGAAAATACTCACTCTTTTTGCAAGAGGTGCACTTGCAATTTTTGCATTTGCAGGAATCAGCACAGGTACAGGAGCGACCTGGTGGAGAAAGAGAAGGGAAATGAGCATCACAGCTGGACTAAAAACAGGAGGACGATCACCAGGCAAGGGCACAATTTTATCACCAGCATGAAATAACCCAACAAGGGGGAAAGTCAATAGACAGACCATGGGCCCAAACCCCCAGGCGTTTTTTAACCAGACCACAAAGGCTTTGTATTAACTTGTCCTGCTTATTCTAGTCTTTGATCTTGAGTCTGGACCTTGACAAGAAATAAGGGATTACCCCCCTCAGCGCCAGGTTTCATCGCAGTCGCTTGCTTCCCACTGCTCTGCTGGGCAGAAGTTACCTCTAGGTTAGCCCTGGCTTTGAATTGGTCCCTTACCTGGATCTTAGAAAAGTCACTGCAGAAGCTTTTCCCCACGCCATGAAAATAGATTGGAAAGGGGCCTAAAAATGGGCTTCCCCCCGCTGGAGAAGCCAGGCCAGGGCGCCAAGGTAGAAGCGAGGGACATGGGAGCCGGGGAGGTGGGTTCGCAGGCTCCAGTGGCAGAGATTTCACAGCAGCCCCAGGCAGAGGCCGGAGCCGCTCCCGGGGGCGGGATCTTTCCCCTGCCCCGGCGCGGAGGGCGGCTGTCTCCCAGCGAGGGGGCAGCCGAGCCCCATAAGGCCCCCGCAGCAGCTTGGAGCAGGGTCTGTGCGTCCCGCAGCGGGGAGGAGTCACTCACCGGCAACACAAAGACAGTCCTGGGGATCCATCGCTCCCCGGGGGCTGCGGTGGCTGCTCGGTCCAGCGGAGCGGAGCGGAGCGGAGGCGCGGCGAGGGTGGGAGCGGAGCTGCCCGACGCCTCCTATTTATCCCGGCGGAGGCGTGGGAGCGAGCGCAACCCCCGCCCCCGCCCGCCGTGCACACGGGCCCCGAAGCAGCGAACAGAGCTGGGGGCTGCTGGCGGCTCCTATCGCCGCACGAGCCGCGTTGCGGGATTGCACGACGCTCGGGGGTGCCCCCGCCCCGAGCCGCGCGCCGCGTGCAAAGCCGGCCGTGCCGAGTGCCTTGCACAACGCTCGGGGGTGCCCCCGCCCAGAGCTGCGTGCAAAGGCCTCCGGAGTGCATTGCGCGGGGCTCGCCCCGCAGACACCAGGGCGCCGTGTGCAAACTGCAAACATCCCTCCCCCCGTCCCCCCGCACACGCGCTACATTACACGGTGCGATTCCCGCACAGACCCCCCCCCCCAGGGCGGTGAGCGCAACCCCGGCCCCACTCGCCCGCAGTGCGGTGCACGGTGCGATTCCCGCATAGATCCACCCCAGAGCGCTGAATGCAACCCCCGGCCCCCTCCTCCCCAGGGCGGTGAGTGCAACTTGTATCCTTAATGTGATGGTTCTTTTATTTCCCTCGGCGGGACCATGGCACTAGAGGGCCTGGGGGGCACGCACGGATCAGGGCCAGCTCTAGGGTTCACACAGGTGCTGGGGGCCTGCCTCACCCCCTGCCTTGAAGTGGTTTCAATCATATGCAGGGTTTACAGTGCATTCAATGACTCTCAGCCCCCCTGATTTTGTGCTGGCCGAAGCTGTGTCTGCGGTAGGAAACGGGCCCGTTTGGGATCACCTCACCTCGCCTGCCTACGGGAGTAACAGGACTATGTGGGCCTGTGTCAAGACTATATGGGCCTGTGTCACCCTGGCCTGAACCCTGCGCCCTGCATGCTGGGGGTGCCAGGAGGAGAATAGTGTGGCCACGCACAATTTTGGCCCCTGTATGCCACATGGTGGTAACAATGGGAAAGTGCCAGGGTCCAGGCTCCCGGAGAGACCCAGGAACAGCCGGTATCATGGCCCCGCCTCTACCGGGGTTGCGGGAGACGCTGCGTTTCGCTTCCCCCACCCCAGAGGCACGAGTGACCCCCCCAGAGGTGGGTGCGACACACGAGTGAACCCCACAGGTGGGAGCGACACGCGAGTGACCCCCCTAAGTAGGGTGCCACACTCGAATTGTAGAACTGATCAATGAAATTGTTTTTAATTGTTCACTTTATTAATATAACTTCATAAGTAAAGTTTATGAATGAAACTACATTCATTCATAAAACCAGGTACCCCAATAACTGGCTAATTGAGTTTCACTTTCAATCCAATTGCTGTTTAAATGACTGAAACTTGCACTGCTTCAACTTTGTAACTTTGTGCTGCCAACGTGGAAGGGCATCGGTGCCCAACAGAGACCCAGCTCTTCCTTGTGCCCGGCTTTCCTGGCCAGTTGGCCACCACAAGCTACGAACCCAAACCACGAACTCAAGCTACATTCAGGACAGGTAATTATACAGCACTGCAGAACATCTGGGGCGGGGGTGTGTGTGTGTGTATACAGACATAGGTATTAGATATTAGTTATTGGTCATAAATCAAATTGTGTTATAATAAAGGTGACAGCTTTTCTTGTCCCCTGAAATGATCCTGTGCAGTTTTGTCTGTGTAACAGAGTGACCTCCCCGAGGTGGGTGCAATACGTGAGTAACTCCCCCAGAGGATGGTGAGATACACTAGTGACCCCCCCCGAGGTAGGTGCGATACATGAGTGACCCCCCCAGAGGTGGGTGCGATACACGACTGAACCCCCTCGAGGTGAGTGCGATACGCGAGTGAACCTCCCCAGGTGGGTGCGATACAAGAGTAACTCCCCTAGAGGATGATGCGATATACCAGTGACCCCCACTGAGGTGGGTGCAATATGCGAGTGACCCCCCAGAGGTGGGTGCGATACACCAGTGACACGCCCCAGAAATGGGTTTGATACACGAGTGACCCCCGCAGAGGTGGGTTGAGAGTGCGGGGCGAGTGAGGGCAGGTGGTGGCTGGGCAGTGGGAACTCATACTTACCTGGCAGGGGAGATACCACGATCACGAAAGTGGTTTTCCCAGGATGAGGCTCATCCATTGCACTGCGGGTGTGCTGACCCCTGCGATTTCCCCAAATGCGGGAAACTCAACTGCACCATTTGTGGTAGTGGGGGACTGCGTTCACGCTCCCCCCTGACACGCGGTCAAAGGCAGAGAGAAAAGCTCGGGGAGGATTGTTCAGAGCGTGCTAGGTTTTACCCACAGCTTTGTCCCACAGGTTAATGCTTTCACCTGAAGAACAAATGTGCTTGCTTAGAAAGAGCTGTGTGGTAACTTATAACTATAGGCAATTACACTGTGTATCGCCTCTGGAGACAAAGCAGAGAGTAGCCTGGGTTGCTGGGGCATTCACAGTATAGGCAGTGGACTGTGCCTGGAAAAACCCTGATCAGAAGGGAGAGAGACACACGAGAGGCGAAAGCTGAGGAGAGGGTGCCCTTGCTGGACCACGAGTGAGGAATATACTGTAACCATTGAACAGGTTTCAGAGTAGCAGCCGTGTTAGTCTGTATTTGCAAACAGAAAAGGAGGACTTGTGGCATCTTAGAGACTAACAAATTTATTTGATCATAAGCTTTCCTGAGCTATATCCGGTGAAGTGAGCTGTAGCTCATGAAAGTTTATGCTTAAATAAATTTGTCAGTCTATAAGGTGCCACAAGTACTCCTTTTCTTTTAACCATTAAACACTAACTCTGAATAACCCCACGCAGGCAGTGTCTGCCTTACTCCCTGAAGCCCAACGGTCGATATCCCTAATACATGTTTATCCTAACTAGTGGAACCTACACCCATTGTGTTACACTAGCCTATTTACAGATTTCAGAGTAGCAGCCCTGTTAGTCTTTATTTGCAAAAAAAAAAGGAGGACTTGTGGCACCTTAGAGACTAAGAAATTTATTAGAGCATAAGCTTTAGTGAGCTACAGCTCACTTCATCGGATGCATTTTGGCAGTTATGGTGATTTAAGATTCTTTTTCACCCTTTCTCTTCGTTCCCTTCTTGTCTGATGTCTGGCATTTAGGCTAAGCCCTTTCGACTTCTGATGGCAATTCCCACATAGCGAGTTTTCTCCGTTAGTCTTTCCCATTTTGGGGTGGCTCAATACTCTGACTTTGGGAGAAAAGGTCTGATTTCCTGTTAATCTCCTTGAAACTCTTTGGGAGTGATGTAATTAATCCCTGGTACAGTGTGTCTTTTTTCATGTCCTCTGTGTTGTGAATCGCAATCACTGCTTGGGTACCTAAGCAAAAACTTGGATTTTTTTTTCCCTCTCTTCTGTCCAAGCAGAACGAAGTGATGTTCATCAGCAAATATGCACTCAGTGAGCACTGCTGTAGACACTCTTACTACCTGACCTTGCTTAAAGTTCCTGTATGTGGCTGTTAAACACCTTTGGGATGATTACCCATGTGGTTATTTAATGATGTCACACTCACCTTGCTGTAACATGCAAGCTCCTCATTCAGCTGCAGAGAGCTTTGTACACAAGCTGTGATGAAATAGTTATTTTTGCAGTTTCTGAGAACTGGGGTAAATGTGTAACAGGAAATGTGTGGATTTGCTTCTGAGCTAATGGCTGATGGGTTTCAACCAATTGGGTCGGTGGCCAAAGAAGCATCTGTCGTTTGCACCCTTTTGCTCATAGTGCCACAGTGAAGGGGGAGGGCACTTGATTGCACACTAGCATGCCTGGTAGGCATAATTCACCACCAGTGAGGCACCACCGGAAGTTGTAGTGCAAACGGGACCCTGGTGTTTTCACCACCCTGCCATATAACCCTGTTGCAGCGTGAGATCACTTGATGGTGAAAATCCTGATCCCTGCAGCCACTGGCACTTTCCCATTGTTACCACCATGTGGCATACAGGAGCCAAAATTGTGCGTGGCCACACTATTCTCCTCCTGGCACCCCCAGCATGCAGGGCGCAGAGTTCAAGCCAGGGTGACACAGGCCCACAGAGTCCTGTGGAGATTCTGGGCTGTTACAGCCCCTAGGCAGGCCGGGTGAGGTGATCCCAAACGGGCCCATTTCCTACCGCACACACAGCTTCGGCCAGCAGGAAATCAGGGGGGCTGAGAGTCATTGAATGCACAGTAAACCCTGCATATGATTGAAACCACTTCAAGGCAGGGGGTGAGGCAGGCCCCCAGCACCTGTGTGAACCCTAGAGCTGGTCCTGATCCGTGCGTGCCCCCCAGGCCCTCTAGTGCCATGGTCCCGCTGAGAGAAATAAAAGAACCATCACATTAAGGATACAAGTTGCACTCACCGCCCTGGGGTGGAGGGGGCCGGGGGTTGCATTCAGCGCTCTGGGGTGGATCTCTGCGGGAATCGCACCGTGCTCCGCACTCCGGGCGGGTGGGGCCGGGGGTTGCGCTCAAAGCCCTGGGGGGGGGGTCTGTGCGGGAATCGCACCGTGCACCGCACTGCAGGCGAGTGGGGCCGGGGGTTGCGTTCACCGCTCTGGGGGGGGGGTCTGTGCGGGAATCGCACCGTGCACCGCACGCTGGGTGGGAGGGGCCGGGGGTTGCGCTCACCGCCCGGGGGGCGGGTGTCTGTGCGGGAATCGCACCGTGCACCGCACTCCGGGCGAGTGGGGCCGGGGGTTGCGCTCACCGCCCTGGCGGGGGGGTCTGTGCGGGAATCGCACCGTGTAATGCAGCGCGTGTGCGGGGGGACGGGGGGAGGGATGTTTGCAGTTTGCACACGGCGCCCTGGTGTCTGCGGGGCGAGCCCCGCGCAATGCACTCCGGAGGCCTTTGCACGCAGCTCTGGGCGGGGGCACCCCCGAGCGTTGTGCAAGGCACTCGGCACGGCCGGCTTTGCACGCGGCGCGCGGCTCGGGGCGGGGGCACCCCCGAGCGTCGTGCAATCCCGCAACGCGGCTCGTGCGGCGATAGGAGCCGCCAGCAGCCCCCAGCTCTGTTCGCTGCTTCGGGGCCCGTGTGCACGGCGGGCGGGGGCGGGGGCGGGGGTTGCGCTCGCTCCCACGCCTCCGCCGGGATAAATAGGAGGCGTCGGGCAGCTCCGCTCCCACCCTCGCCGCGCCTCCGCTCCGCTCCGCTCCGCTGGACCGAGCAGCCACCGCAGCCCCCGGGGAGCGATGGATCCCCAGGACTGTCTTTGTGTTGCCGGTGAGTGACTCCTCCCCGCTGCGGGACGCACAGACCCTGCTCCAAGCTGCTGCGGGGGCCTTATGGGGCTCGGCTGCCCCCTCGCTGGGAGACAGCCGCCCTCCGCGCCGGGGCAGGGGAAAGATCCCGCCCCCGGGAGCGGCTCCGGCCTCTGCCTGGGGCTGCTGTGAAATCTCTGCCACTGGAGCCTGCGAACCCACCTCCCCGGCTCCCATGTCCCTCGCTTCTACCTTGGCGCCCTGGCCTGGCTTCTCCAGCGGGGGGAAGCCCATTTTTAGGCCCCTTTCCAATCTATTTTCATGGCGTGGGGAAAAGCTTCTGCAGTGACTTTTCTAAGATCCAGGTAAGGGACCAATTCAAAGCCAGGGCTAACCTAGAGGTAACTTCTGCCCAGCAGAGCAGTGGGAAGCAAGCGACTGCGATGAAGCCTGGCGCTGAGGGGGGTAATCCCTTATTTCTTGTCAAGGTCCAGACTCAAGATCAAAGACTAGAATAAGCAGGACAAGTTAATACAAAGCCTTTGTGGTCTGGTTAAAAAAACGCCTGGAGGTTTGGGCCCATGGTCTGTCTATTGACTTTCCCCCTTGTTGGGTTTTTTCATGCTGGTGATAAAATTGAGCGCTTGCCTGGTGATAGTGCTCCTGTTTTTAGTCCAGCTGTGATGCTCATTTCCCCTTTCTTTCTCCACCAGGTCGCTCCTGTACCTGTGCTGATTCCTGCAAATGCAAAAATTGCAAGTGCACCTCTTGCAAAAAGAGTGAGTATTTTCCCCCCCTTTTAAAAATGTTTGTTGCCCGCCTTGCTGAGACTGAGACGAATGAGGGTTTGGTCACTGGCTTCCATGGCAGCAGTATGGAAACTGGAATATAGAAGCTAGAATTTCTGGCCCAGATGTAGCATAACAATTAAGCATGGGCTCAACTTTTGTCTGTGGGAGTTGGGGCTCTGCTTTCTGGGCCTGCTGCAAAGCCCATCAAAGGGAACGTGAGTCTTGCCTTTCATTTCAGTGGGAAGTTGGGAGCAGGCTGCAAGTGCTTTGCTGACTGGGGATAGATTTAAGCATATGCTCTAAAATGAGCAGGTGCTTTGTTGAAGCAGGGCTTCTGTTCCTAAACTGTGTACTTGCTTTGCAAGTGTGGGCCTGAAAGGTGGAATCAGTGTCCTTTCCATAAGTATAATTTGTAAAAACTTCTGTTCTTTCCACCGCAACCAGTTGTTTGCATTTTGTTTTTTGTACGTAGAGTGTTCTTAACAAAACTGTTGGGTCAGATAAAGGATTCTGACCTATTTTATAAAGTATAGTTCACAGCATGCTTTCGTTCCTTGTCTCATCCATGTTGAACTTACTTAAATTCTTACAGGGGAGGGTGGTGGTTGTTGGTTTTTTTGTCTGGCATCTCCAATAATCTTGTCTTGATTTTTATCTTTTCAGGTTGTTGCTCCTGTTGCCCAGCTGGATGCAATAATTGTGCCAAGGGCTGTGTCTGCAAAGGTCTAGCATCTGGGAAATGCAGCTGCTGTTCCTAAAATGGCTATTTTCTGTTCTCCTGTAAATATTCTGTATGAAAGGCAAAACTAATTTTGTTCGTAGTGTAGCAATGACTATTTTGTACCTTTCACAGAAATGTCGATTTGAGGTTAAATGAAAATAAAGGCCATGACTGGAGAAATGTAATGCCCGATTTACTCAGCATGTTCATTCAATTTGGTGATTTCCAGCTTGCAAGACTAAACCCCTGTTCAGAGTTCAGTTCTTGCACAGGGTGTTAGCAGCACATCTCATGGGAGCATTAACAAGAGCCTGGAGACTAAAGCTTCATGCATGAGCTGCAGCAGTGATTTGGCTTTGCTTTTGCCAGCAGAGCTTCAGGCAAAAGGAGACGTTTTCAAACACAATATTTCTTCAGTGGTGGCTCAGAGTTGTTTTTGCGTCTTGGTAGGAAGGGGAAGCAGCCTAGGAATCGCTGTGTCTAGAACACAGGGCCTAGGTCTGCAAGCTGCTGACCCTCAATTCATTGTGCCAAATTCAGAGAGAGTCCAATGCAGAGACTTTCAGGATTGGAGGAGTGAAGTCCAAACTGCCGTAACATACCTTCATCCTGATTTCTTAACACATATATTGCGTCAACGTGGGGCCTGTCTATACTGCCGCTTCCAAATGCATTGATAACCAGCTAGTGACAGGGCTGGCTCAGAACATCTTTTGTGTCTACGTAACATGGTTAGTAGTTGCAGCAGCTTACCCTATCCCCCCAGGCTGGAAACATGGCTGTTTTCCTGTAACCAGGCCCCAATGCTTTACAATCTCGATAGGCTCCCCAACTCTGCAGGCGTAACTGGTCTGGCTTTCAGCTCGCTGCACTCGGCCAGGCTGTCCCAGACGTGGTTGCTGTAGGTGTTGCTCTGTATGTATGTCCTGTAGGCACTCTATTCACATGAGGCCCCATGGGCAAGCGGCCCAGAATGCAACAATACAAATGCAACCAGCCACAAGGGTAGACATGGACATACAAAGGTTAAGGGAAAATAGCCGACTTAACTCCAGTCTCAGAAATTAAAAACCTGGGCCTCTTTAGAAATTGTACGTCTCTAACTGTGTTGGAAGGAACAGTGGCTTAATTGTCCCTAGATCATCATAGGAGGGCTTGTAGGCTTCCTGATCGCTTGTCTGGGGCTTGCAGCCACCTTGGAGGTTGCACGCGTACCCGTTTGTCAGCAGTGGGACTTCTAAAGTAAAATGACCCACCAAGTAGTTACTGTAGCCAGAGGAAAAGCCATTCCCCGGGCTGGATTTTTACCGACGTGGGAGAAATGACTATGAGAAGGAGAGGGGAGCTAGCTGAGAAAGAGTGACCATGTGCAACTGCAAGGAATTGGAGGAGGGAGCAGGGCAGCCCAAGGATATGAGATTTCAGGATGGCAGACTGGGGTATTAAGAAATCTAGTGAGGAGGGTGCACTGGGAGAAAGGATAAAAATCTACCACTTTAGAAAATGGCCATCTAAAGCATGTGCAGTGCTCAGATGCTCCAGTAATGGGGGCCATAAAAGTATCTAAGTAGAATTTGAGCCTTGATGCTGCAGGAAAGAAGGCCTATGTCATTTTGGACTCCACATGTGGAGGGAGGTCAGGGCCTCCTTGCCCCCTCTGGGCCACTAGCAGTCTCTTGGGAAGCCGCATTGTTGATTGTTGCTTGCATGCTCCGTTCTAAACTGTTCGAATTGAAGACGTCTTCCCATTGCACCTGGCCCGAGTCCATCTCCTAATTGTTGCTGCTCAGCAATTCCATAGCCTGGCTGGCCAAGGAAAGTGAGGTCTAACACTCAACTCTGACATTGCTAGTCTGTTTATCTTCACAACATCCCTGTCAGGGCAGGGCTGCGCTATTATCCCCACCGTATAGATGGGAAACTGAGGCCCAGAGAGACAAAGTGACTAAGGCCTTGTCTCCAGTAAAAAAATTCAGTCAACCTAAGTTAGGTCAATGTACAGCCACCACAGTAATTACTGTGATGGTTCACGTCCACACTATGACCCCCTGTCGGTGGTACATGTCCTCCCCAGGAGCACTTCCACCAACATTAACTGTGTGGGGTATTGTGGGACACTGGAGCCCCTGGCCCAGGCATGTGTGGGTCAGGCTGTCATCCCTGGGGTGGTCGGGCTCCCGCTGACAGCCAACAGGCGATGTAAGTAAGGCAGTGTCTACACACACATTGCATCAACCTAATGACATCGACCTAAGCACTACACCTCTCGTGGAGGGGGCGTTCTTAGATCAGTGTAGTGGGCAAGGGACATCAGCGGGAACAACGCTGCAGTGTTGACACTGATAGAGTTAGGTTGACACAAGATGCCTTACGTCCACCTAACTGTAGTTCAGACCAAGCCTAAGGAAATCTGTGGCAGAGCAGAAAACTAGACCTAGATCTCCCAAGTGGCACCCTTAACCATTGCACCATCCTTCCTCTCAAAGGCTAGCTTCTAGGTAACATTATCAGCCCTCGGGCTCTTTCAAGATTACAACCTCCCAGGTGCTCCCTCCGGGTGACTATGCTAGATATGAGCTGGCAGTACCGTAAGGCACGAATGCAATACTGGGCTGCGTGTCACCAGACAGGGAGAAGGTAGCTCCCTACCTCACACCATGTGGAATATTGTGTTCAGGCCAGAGCCCCTCGCTACTGGAAAGATAGTAAAGAATTGGAGGGAGCTCTGAGAAGAGAAACAAAATTAATCAGGAGGCTGGAGGGGGTCTGGTTTCTGAGGAAAGACTGGAAATGTGGTTCAATACATAGAACTGGGCAAAGGGATGGCTAAAGTGGGGTGGGTGGGCATGAGGAAATGCTGCTAGTAGTTGAAGGGTGTCAACCCCAAGGAAGGAAAGGGATTGATGTTAAAAGTTTCTGTGTCCAGCCAAAGGTGCTGCAGTGCTCCCACTTCTGCAGTTTAAGAAAATGATGTCATCAATCTTATCGATATGTGTTAGCTCTGTAGATACATTAAGTGGCTGTTGAAGGGGGAGGGAGATTGCGGAGTTGCCATGTGGTGGGGGTTGCATGGGGCTTATTTTGTGGAGGTGGCAGAACTGCTGGAGTTTTGCATTTCAAAGGTGGTCACCCTACTCGTGGTTGCGTGGGATGATGAAGGAAAAGCCACAACTGACAGGTCAAATAGTACCCGGATAGTGGGTGTTGCCATTTTGGGGCACCAATCGTGCAACACCTCAGGCTAATTTTCCAGGGCACTGAGCATCCCCAGTTCCCACTGACTAATATTCAGCCCCAACGTTCCTCTTCTTCATTTCTTCCTATCACCCTCTGGGTGCTCCCTGTGTACTGTGCTCAATAATCCCTTTCCTTCCTTAGGGTTTACACCCTTCAGCTACTAGAAGCATTTGCTCATGCCCACCCATCCTACTTTAGCCATCCCTTCACCCAGTTCTATGCATTGAACCACATTTCCAGTCTTTCCTCAGAAACCAGACCCCCTCCAGCCTCCTTCCATATGTGGAGTCCAAAATGACATCGGCCTTCTTTGCTGCAGCATCAAGGCTCAAACTCTACTTAGGTACTTTTATGGCCCCCATTACTGGAGCATCTGAGCACTGCACACGCTTTAGCTGGCCATTTTCTAAAGTGGTAGTTTTTATCCTTTCTCCCAGTGCACCCTTCTCACTAGATTTCTTAATTCCCCAATCTGCCATCCTGAAATCTCACCCCCAGGGTGGTGAGTGCAACCCCCGGCCCCTCCCACCCAGCGTGCGGTGCACAGTGCGATACCCGCACAGACCCCCCCCCGCCCCGGGCGGTGAGCGCAACCCCCGGCCCCACTCGCCCAGAGTGCAGAGCACGGTGCGATTCCCGCACAGACCCCCCCAGGGCGGTGAGTGGAACCCCCGGCCCCTCCCACCCAGCGTGCGGTGCACGGTGCGATTCCCGCACAGACCCCCCGAGGTCGGTGAGTGCAGCGCGTATCCTTAATGTGATGGTTCTTTTATTTCTCTCAGCGGGACCATGGCACTAGATGGCCTGGGGGGCACGCACGGATCAGGGCCAGCTCTAGGGTTCACACAGGTGCTGGGAAGAGGGGTGCTCGGGGGCTGCCTCACCTCCTGCCTTGAAGTGGTTTCAATCATATGCAGGGTTTACAGTGCATTTAATGGCTCTCAGCCCCCCTGATTTCTTGCTGGCCGAAGCTGCGTCTGTGGTAGGAAATGGGCCCGTTTGGGATCACCTCACCCGGCCTGCCTAGGGGCTGTAACAGCTCAGAATCTCCACAGGACTCTGTGGGCCTGTGTCACCCTGGCCTGAACCCTGGGACCTGTATGCTGGGGGTGCCAGGAGGAGCATAGTGTGGCCACACACAATTTTGGCCCCTGTATGCTACATGGTGGTAACAATGGGAAAGTGCCAGTGGCAGCAGGGATCGGGGTTTTCACCATCATGTCATCTCACACTCTAACAGGGTTACATGGCAGGGTGGTGAAAACACCAGGGTCCCGTTTGCATTAGAACTTCCAGTGGTGCCTCACTGGTGGTGAATTATGCCTACCAGGCGTGCTAGTGTGCAATCAAGTGCCCTCCCCCTTCACTGTGGCACTATGAGCAAAAGGGTGCAAAATGGCAGATGCTTCTTTGGCCACCGACCCAATTGGTTGAAACCCATCAGCCATTAGCTCAGAAGCAAATCCACACATTTACCCCAGTTCTCAGAAACTGCAAAAATAACTATACAAGGTGTGGTGGTAAACCCAGGACAAACAGCTACAAAGTAGGGCTGGGGGTAATAATCAGTCCCAGAAGGTTAAAAGGCCCCTCCCTATCTACTGAGGAGAGTTAACCACAGGTTAATAAGGTTTAGCTGAAAAGGGGTTGCTAGAGAACCAATTAGGTTCAGCTGACTCCAACGGCTTGAGACCTTTTTAAATTCTCCCCTGTTAGGAAGGGACAGCAGTGTGAGTGCGGATACTTGCTAGCTCCTTCAGCAAGACACTGAACCTTTCCAGGAAGGGAGGCTGCATCCCCTTCCAGAGGGGAAAGGAAAACAGGCACAAGAGACTGACTGTGGAAATGTATAGCCTGACCCTGTGTCACCTAGACGGACTGCCTTCCCAAACCTGTGTCTCCACGGCTAAAAAGAACTGGGCCTGCTGAGGAGAACAAGATACTTTGCCATAAAGGTTATGAGCAAACCAGTGGATCTTTTACATGCCAGCAGTCGGGGTATTTATGTTTGCTCTGTTTGCATCCTTCAGGACTTTCTCTGCATTCAGAAACATTGGGCGGTGAGCGGCTCTCATTTCCTCACTATCTGTCATTCCAAGACTGTCTCCACATCCACAGGTATACAGTTTTCCTACAGGGAAATGAATCAGCCGTTTTAGCCAGGAACAGAGCGTAGGAGTGGGCATAGGGCAGGGACGGCAGGATTGGACGTAGAGTTTGAGTTACATTCACCCTGTTGTAAATGAGCTTTTATTCCACTGAGATCAATTAAAGACTGGACTGTAGTATCTTTACCCACATGGAGTAGTACCCTAGTCCTCGAACGCTTACAGAGTAAGATGCTATTTGACTCTTTGAGAACAAGGGCTTCATATGTGCTATGGACCGCTACCCAGAAAAACAGCAAAGCACATTTAATTTTGAGAACAAGAGTAATCCCATTGATTTTAAGAGTTGATCATTCATATTACAGTAGGATCAGGACCCTGTGGCGCTAGGCGCTGTACATCTACATATAAGAGACAATCCCTGTCGGTTAGAGACAAGACAGAGAAAGGGTGGGAGGGAAAACAGGCCCAGAGCGGTGAAGTGACTTATCCAAGGCTGTACAGCAGGTAAGTGGCAGAGCTAGGAATAGCACCTGCTTCTCCTGACCTTTAGTCCAGAGCCCCCATCAAGCAGACCACACCTACAATGTACATGTTCAGCATGCATCTCAGAGCTTTGCTGGACCCGTTCACTTGTATCACGTGGCCTTGTCTGGAAGTTGTAATTAATATACCCCAGGATTCCTTTTTGCAAAAACCTGTGCTGAGCAAAAGGAGAACTGATACACATAATACGCTTGTATCTGGAAATATGATTCACCTTATGTCATACATCCAAAGGATCTGTACTACACCCCAGCATTTAAATAATGCTTTAGAGGAACCCCTTCTGTTTGCCAGCCCCCTAAGGGGCCTCCCTCTTCCTTAAGGGTAGGCTATGTGGTCTCAATGCCTCTGAGACCAAGCCTCTGTGCTCCCACACGCCTGTTTCACACCGTGAGCTCTGCCCAGTGAGCCCAAGTGAGAGAGACGCCTGGATAGAGACTTTGACTCTCTTCAGGGACCAATGTACCTCGGCAAGTATTGGTAGAGCCCTGCATGGATATAAAATTGGTACCCACATCGATCCGCAAACATGGTCCATGGATATAGAGCATTTAGCCAGAAATCTGAAGGGCTCTAAGTATCGTCAGTGACACCTGGCAGCTTTTTCAATACAGAGCAAGGTTTATTAGGCAACTGGAACATAGTCCATGCTCGCCGAGCCAGCATAATCAGCCGGCCAAGATGCTATGGAATCCATTTCTGGCCCTGCCTCTCTGTGTCAGTCCCAGGTGAGAGTCCATTGTCGAACTCCTGCAGACCCATGCTGAGCTCACATGTTCGGCCTGCCGGAGATTCCTGTGGATAGGTGTCAGTTGCTCAGTCCTTGGGGCATCCATTGTCTTTGTGGACCCTCCATTGGCATTGGTTGGTTGCAGCCAGCACTTTAATAACCCATTCGTTCAAGGCCAGTGACCCAACACCTCATCTCTCCTGCCATGCCCCAAGAGCAGATTTAACACTTCTGCAATGGGTAACGATGCAAAGTACAGAGGGAAACTGAGGCACCCATAGGCAGCATAAAAATATTACAGAAAGTTTCTATTTCATCACAGCTTGTCTACAAAGCTCTCTGCAGCTGAATGAGGAGCTTGCGTGTTACAGCAAGGTGAGTGTGACATCATTAAATAACCAGATGGGTAACAGAGTAGCAGCCGTGTTAGTCTGTATTCGCAAAAAGAAAAGGACGACTTGTGGCATCTTAGAAACTAACAAATTTATTTGAGCATTAGCTTTGGTGAGCTACAGCTCACTTCATCGGATACATGGGTAAACATGGCTAATCATCCCAAAGGTGTTTAACAGCCACATACAGGAGCTTTAAGCAAGGTCAGGTAGTAAGAGTGTCTACAGCAGTGCTCACTGAGTGCATATTTTCTGATGAACATCACTTCGTTCTGCTTGGACAGAAGAGAGGGAAAAAAAAATCCAAGTGTTTGCTTAGGTACCCAAGCAGTGATTGCGATTCACAACACAGAGGACATGAAGAAAGACACATTGTACCAGGGATTAATTACATCACTCCCAAAGAGTTTCAAGGAGATTAACAGGAAATCAGACCTTTTCTCCCAAAGTCAGAGTATTGAGCCAACCCATAATGGGAAAGACGAACGGAGAAAACTCACTATGTGGGAATTGCCATCAGAAGTCGAAAGGGCTTAGTCTAAATGCCAGACATGAGACAGGAAGGTTAGGAAGAGAAAGGGTGGAAAAGAATCTTAACTCCTGGAGGTGGAAGTTCCATTTTTCCAGGAGCAAATCACCATAATTGCCAAATATGCTAGTGTAACACAATGGGTGTAGGTTCCACTAGTTAGGATAAACATGTATTAGAGATATCGACGGTTGGGCTTCAGGGAGTAAGGCAGACCCTGCCTGCCTGGGGTTATTCAGAGTTAGTGTCCAATGGTTACAGTCAGGACCCTGTGTGTACTGTGTGGCGCAAGGTGTCACGAACTACATCTGTATTGTGGTAGAATCTCCTTCCTTAGAGGTTTTTAAGGTCAGGCTTGACAAAGCCCTGGCTAGGATGATTTAACTGGGACTTGGTCCTGCTTTGAGCAGGGGGTTGGACTAGATGACCTTCTGGGGTCCCTTCCAACCCTGATATTCTATGATTCTATTCCTCCCTCGTGGTCCAGCAAGGGCTCCGTCTCCTCAGCTTTCACCTCTCGTGTGTCTCTCTCCCTTCTGATCACGGTTTTCCCAGGCACGGTCCACTACCTATACTGTGAATGCCCCAGCAACCCAGGCTACTCTCTGCTTTGTCTCCAGCGGCGATACACAGTGTAATTGCCTATAGTTATAAGTTACCACACAGCTCTTTCTAAGCAAGCACATTTGTTCTTCAGGTGAAAGCATTACAGAGAAAAGACTTTACAACAATAAAAGAACCCAAGTGTGTGCCAATAAGCTTACCAGAAATCACCCCCCACTTCAACTAGGGCTCTGGTAAGAGTCAGTGCTTCAAACCCCACCATGGGGGGGTTTTATGGTTACAAGTTCATAACAGTTGTTAGCTCAGAACAAGAGCCCCCGTGAATAGGTCAAGTCCTTCAAATCCATCTCAGGAAAGATTGGGGCCTCCCTTGGTCAGACGGTCCTGTCCATTTGCTGGATCAGAAAGAAGGCCCCAAGTCGGTTTAAATTCAGATTATTTATCCAAAAGCCCTTTGTTTGTCTGTTGGTCTCTAGGGAATCCAGTGTGAACCAGTATATGTAAGCCTGTCGGGTGGGGGTACCTCTTGGGAGGTGAATTTGCCCAATCACTCCCCTCTGTTCGGAGCTCCTGGGGGGCTGCGGTCCCTCTCCCCCAGGGAATTAAACACAGACCTTGGCATACAATGAAACACAAACTCTGGGGTGAAAGTAAGTCGAGTGATTTACCGGTACTCTGGGCCAGCTCTGGCCCCCAGAAGGGGCGGGGCCTAGGGCAGAAGGGGTGGGGCTGAGGGCCAACCCACCCTATAAGGTAAGTGCCCCCCTCCTTCACGCTCCTCCTCTCCCTGCTCGCTCCCCCACCGGGGTAGCAGCAGCAGCACCGGGCTCTGGGTGCTATTTAAAGGGCCCAGAGCTCCCCTGCTTCTATTGCCCTGGTCCTTTAAATACCCCCAGAGCCCTGGAGTAGCGGCGGTGGGGCTCCGGCAGCTATTTAAAGGCTCTGGGTGGTAGAAGCAGGGGAGTCCCCTTTAAATAGCTGCCGGAGCCCCGCAGCCGCTAACCTAGGGCTCCAGCAGCAGGGCTCTGGAGGAAAGTTAAAGGGCCTGGGGCTCCAGCCACTGCTAGGAGCCCCAGGCCCTTTAAATTGCCCCCTGGGGAAGCCGGGCTTCCCCAGTACGGTGCACCAGCTCTTGCCAGTAAGCTCTACTGGGGCGTACCGGCTTACTTTCACCTCTGCATAAACTTAATGTAGTAAGGTCTCCCAAAGACTTTACAGAAAATTGCCGTATCTGTCATACAGCGATCACAAATTCTGCAGCCAGGATCTCTCCATACATAATACCCATGGTTAATGTGCTACAAAACTCCATCTACAATATAACTACCATTACTATTTGTCCCAGATGTAAGGTCCCAGGTCACCATTGAGGTGGAGGTGTTGTGCCTTGTGTGGGAAAATGATGGATTGATCCAAGTCTCATTGAATGCTGCCAGAAACTGTGTCAAACTGGGTGACGTTGACGATTGATTTAATGACTGTAATGTCACAATAAGCCCGTTGATGTGCCCCTCCCCCATGGCTGTTATAGACATTGCAGTTTTTAAACCAGAGGCTGGGGGAAAGCCAACAGGTACAGAGGAGCATGTGGTTTGGACAGAGACATCCTTAGACAATTTCCATTAATAGATCCTCCCCTATGTCCTAGTAATGAGGAGAGGATGGAAGATGATAAAATACAGGTCGGATCTGATTAGAAACAGTCACATGAAAAAAAGTCTCATTCAATTAGATCATGAGACAGGTACCAGCCCGAGGGGAACATCTACCCTGCTAGTTTTACCCCATAGTACGAGCCCTGAACGCCTGAGTCAGTTGACCCGGGCTCTGAGATTTGCTGCTGCAGGCCTTGGGATTTTTTGCAGTGTAGACATAATCTCACAAATCAGTCGGCCTCGGGTCAGCAAGCACTCAGGACCTGGGTCTTAAGACCCTGCTAAGGGGGGTGGGTTCAGCAGTGACTTGGCTGGACCATGTAACAAGCACTCTATTGCCAACTGCAAAAATCCACTTCTACCTTCCCTGAGTATATGCACCCACCACCCCATTCACTCCGCAGCCTGTGTAACCATTCAGTGCTAAAATATATACACCGCCATCCTGCACTCCTGCTCAGACCTCTATAGGTGTCATCCTACTACTTCTTCCCTGTTTTTAAAGCCAGTAAACAAGCATCACTCTTCCCTCTCATTCATCCTCAGCGTAACTCTTTCACCGCCAGCCTACATCCACACTCTCCCCTGCCTTTCTTGTCCCAGGTATAACTCTTTTCAGATAACGATATTGACATCCATTGTCAAGTGCTTTCAGATCTCCTGATGAAAAGCCAAGTGGGAATTGTTATTTTTCAGTACCAGAGTGCAAGCACTAGTTCCCTCTCCTTCCCATTCACTGAGCATTAGGGACACAAGAAATAATCCTAATACAATGTTTAAAGATCGCTGTAACATTCCTAAACCAGTTTCCCAGGGGCATACGTGGCATATGTAGACTACGTGATAGTGGAAAGGTTTAATGGGCACTCATTAGTGAGGAAAGGAATGAGTGAGGCATGTTGTCCCAAAAGAATGCCCATAAGACCGAAATAACAAGTCGCACTCACCTGGGGGAGTCACTCGCATATCACACTCACCTCGGGGGGAGTCACTCGTGTCGTGCCCACCTCGGGGGGGTCACTCGTGTATCGTACCCATCTCGGGGGGGGTCACTCGTGTGTCGCACCCACCTTGGAGGGGTCACTTGTGCGTTGCACCCACCTCGGGGGGGTCACTCACAGATCACACTCACCTCAGGGGAGAACCTTGGGGGGGTTCTCTCGCGTATCACACTCACCTCGGGTGGAGTCACTTGTGTGTCGTGCCCATCTCGGGGAGGTCACTCGTGTCTCGTACCCATTTCGGAGGGGTCACTCATGTGTCGCACCCACCTAGGAGGGGTCACTCGTGTGTCGCACCCACCACGGGGGGTCCATTGGTGCATCGCACCCACCTTGGGGAGGGTCACTCATGTGTCACACCCACATCCGGGGGGGTCACTTGTGTGTCGCACCCACCTCGGGGGGGTTCGCTCATGTATCGCGCCCACCTCCGGGGGGGGTCACTCATGTATCAAATCCATTACCGGGGCGGGTCACTGGTGTATTGCACCCACCTCTGGGAGGGTCACTCGTGTATCGCACCCACCTTAGGTGAGGTCACTGGTGTATCGCACCATCCTCTGGGGGAGTTACTTGCATATCGCACCCACCTCGGGGGTGGGGGTCACTCTGTTACATGGACAAAACTGCACAGGATCGTTTCAGGGGACAAGACAAGTTGTCATGTTTATTATAACAAAATTTGATTTATGACCAATAACTAATATCTAATACCTATGTATGTATACACACACACACACATACACACACCTCCCAAATGTTCTACAGCTGCTGTATAGTTACCAGTCCTGAATGTAGCTTGAGTTCGTGGCTTGGGTTCGCAGCTTGTGGCGGCTAATTGGCCAGGAAAGCCGGGCACAAGGAAGGGCTGGGTCTCTGTTGGGCACCGATGCCCTTCCATGTTGGCAGCAGAATGTTACCCTCCAAAGTCTTCCATCTCACCCATCCTTTTTGTAGGCTTTAGTTTGAATCCAGAGTCTATAGGTCTTGCTGTGTCACGCTGCCTCTGGGTTCGGTGTGACTGATCACCCATCAATTGCAGACATGACTTTCAGCCTAGGACCTGGCTTTGATGTTTCTTCAATTGTACTTTTGTTCTTTTCTTTTCAGGGTGGACTCTTCTTGCTTTGTCACGGCTTTTGTCTGCATCTTCAGCCCTTGGTGTTTACACTTTATTTCATCAGGACAGGCTGGGGCTGGAGGTTGATGCCATCATCCATCCATACCTCATTCCCACATCTAAAGTACACGAATCAGATTACAGCAGGGTTTTGTAAAAATGAAGTGAGCATTTTAAAATGGGTTACAACATGGACACGTGTAAGGAATGGCAAACAGGGAGCAGAAGTTACAATCTTGAAGCCGTGCAAGTTTTAGTGATTTAAGCAGAAATTGGATTGAAAGTGAAACTCAATTAGCTAGTTATTGGGGTACCTGGTTTTATGAATGAATGTAGTTTCATTCATAAAACTTTTCTTATGAAGTTATATTAATAAAGTGAACAATTAAAAAAAAATTTCATTGATCAGTTCTACAACTCGCGTGTCCCACCCACCTTAGGGGGGGTCACTTGCGTGTCACACCCACCTCTGGGTGGTCACTCGTGTGTCGCACCCACCTCTGGGAGGTCACTGGTGTATCGCACCCAGCTCAGGGGGGGGTCACTCGTGCCTCTAGGGTGGGGGAAGCGAAACGCAGCATCTCCCCCACCCCCGGCAGAGGCGGGGCCATGATACCGGCTGTTCCTGGGTCTCTCCGGGAGCCTGGACCCTGGGACGGGCCAGCTACGGCTCTAGGGCAGCCAGACACTGGCGCGTTACTGAGGTTGGGGACAGCTCGGCCCCCTTGCCGGGGGGGAGCGGCCCCTGCAGAGGCAGTGGGGGTCAGTGTGGGCGGGGTCGGCGGGCAGGGTGCGGCGGGCCTCACCGTGGGTTGAGAGTGCGGGGCGAGTGCGGGCGGGTGGCAGCTGGGCAGTGGGAACTCATACTTACCTGGCAGGGGAGATACCATGATCACGAAAGTGGTTTTCCCAGGGTGAGGCTCATCCATTGCACTGCGGGTGTGCTGACCCCTGCGATTTCCCCAAATGTGGGAAACTCAGCTGCACCATTTGTGGTAGTGGGGGGCTGCGTTCACGCTCTCCCCGACACGCGGTCAAAGGCAGAGAGAAAAGCTCCGGGAGGATTGTTCAGAGCACGCTAGGTTTTACCCACAGCTTTGTCCCGCACGTTCCTCCAGGAGGGCTTAGCCCCTGCGCCCTGTCTCGGCTCAAGGGGAGCTCCCTGGCTGCTTTGTTCTCTTTTCTACTGCTTGCAAGTAGCCCTTGGCGCGCTTGGAAACTTTAGCTTACAACAATCTGTGTTTTCGGCTGCTCTGTTAATTGGAGGTTGGGCTGCCGGCTGCTTTGTTGTTTTCCCTTCCTTCCCTGGGCTTTTGGATCGGGCCTACTCGCTAGTCTGCCTTTGGGGGCCTTGGACCACTGCCTTCTTTTGCCCTATGGGGAGCTGCCTGGCTGCCCTGCCTCTTTCCCTGCTTGCAGCTTTTTGCCCATCCCTCCTTCTTGGGCTCTTCCTCCTCTGACGGGAGGATGGCCTGTCAAAAATGCCTGTCTCACCTGGTCCCCTCATTTAACATGCAGGCTCGCCCCCTGCCCTGGGGACGGTTTGGCTTTTGCTGTCTGTTCTTTCTCTTGGCTGCAACCCTGTCTGTGCTACAGAGACTAGGCTGGCACAACCCCATGGTGGAGGAGGTCTTTCTGTCGCTTTAGGCCCACCGCCTCCCCGAATGCCCTTAGCTATGCTGGGGGTTAGGTCGGTGTAGCCGTGTCGCCCAGGAGTGGGTTTCCCTTTTACACACCCCTGACGGACGGAGCTATTTTGACTTAACTGTTCAGCACGCACCAACCCTCAGGCCTGGTCTGCACGGGGAACGTAAGTCGGCACAGCTACATCAGTCCGGGCCATGGACGGAAGAATTCTTCTGTCAACCTCGCTCTCACCTGTCGGGGAGGTGGATGGCCTATGCCAACAAGAGAAACTCTCTTCTGGAGCCTTCTCCCCAAACAGAAGGGCACTGTCCCTGGAGACTCTGCTGGTTAAAAAAAGAGAAATAGTTTAACTGCATTTCTGCGTGAGAAGGTTGACTTTGTATTGCTTCCCTTGTGTCTCCTTATAGCAGTTTGTGTTCTGAAATCTTTAGGATTTTACTTCATTTATGATGAAATCTGCTTGTAACTTTATTCTAATTTTGAATGAGGAACTAGACAAGAGCTTTTTTGTGTGTTGTCGGAGGATTGTTTAAAAACCTGCGATTCGACTTTCTGCTGCCTTTCCATTAAATTGCCTCTAAAGGCCCACTTCAAACCTCCACTTCCCACATAACTCTCTCCAACATACAGTCCTCAGGCATACATAAGATACTTAGCAACAAGAAGAAAGTCAAGGAAAGTGGGGGCCCCTTACTGAATGAGGGAGGCAACCTAGTGACAGAGGATGTGGAAAAAGCTAATGTTCTCCATGCTTTTTTTGTCTCTGTCTTCACGAACAAGGTCAGCTCCCAGACGACTGCACTGGGCAGCACAGCCTGGGGAGGAGGTGACCAGCCCTCTGTGGAGAAAGAAGTGGTTCGGGACTATTTAGAAAAGCTGGATAGCACAAGTTCATGGGGCCAGATGCGCTGCTTCTGAGAGTGCTAAAGGAGTTGGCGGATTGATTGCAGAGCCATTGGCCATGATCTTCGAAAACTCATGGCGATCGGGGGAGGTCCCGGACGACTGGAAAAAGGCTAATGTAGTGCCCATCTTTAAAAAAGGGAAGAAGGAGGATCCGGGGAAACTACAGGCCAGACAGCCTCACCTCAGTCCCTGGAAAAATCATAGAGCAGGTCCTCAAGGAATCAATTCTGAAGCACTTAGAGGAGAGGAAAGTGATCAGGAACAGTCAGCATGGATTCACCAAGGGCAAGTCATGCCTGACTAACCTAATTGCCTTCTATGACAAGATAACTGGCTCTGTGGATGAGGGGAAAGCAGTGGACGTGTTGTTCCTTGACTTTAGCAAAGCTTTTGACATGGTCTCTCACAGTATTCTTGCCAGCAAGTTAAAGAAGTATGGGCTGGATGAATGGACGATAAGGTGGATAGAAAGCTGTCTAGATCATCGGGCTCAACAGCTAGTGATCAATGGCTCCATGTCTAGTTGGCAGCCGGTATCAAGCGGAGGGCCCCCAGGGTCGGTCCTGGGGCTGGTTTTGTTCAATATCTTCATTAATGATCTGGAGGATGGCGTGGACTGCACCCTCAGCAAGTTTGCAGATGACACTAAACTGGGAGGAGAGGTAGATACGCTGGAGGGTAGGGATAGGAGACAGAGGGACCTAGACAAATGGGAAGATTGGGCCAAAAGAAATCTAATGAGGTTCAATAAGGATAAGTGCAGGGTCCTGCACTTAGGATGGAAGAATCCAATGCACCGCTACAGACTAGGGACCGAATGGCTCGGCAGCAGTTCTGCGGAAAAGGACCTAGGGGTGACAGTGGACGAGAAGCTGGATATGAGTCAGCAGTGTGCCCTTGTTGCCAAGAAGGCCAATGGCATTTTGGGATGTATAAGTAGGGGCATAGCGAGCAGATCGAGGGACGTGATCGTTCCCCTCTATTCGACACTGGTGAGGCCTCATCTGGAGTACTGTGTCCAGTTTTGGGCCCCACACTACAAGAAGGATGTGGATAAATTGGAAAGAGTACAGCGAAGGGCAACAAAAATGATTAGGGGTCTAGAGCACATGACTTATGAGGAGAGGCTGAGGGAGCTGGGATTGTTTAGTCTGCAGAAGAGAAGAATGAGGGGGGATTTGATAGCTGCTTTCAACTACCTGAAAGGGGGTTTCAAAGAGGATGGCTCTAGACTGTTCTCAATGGTAGCAGATGACAGAACGAGGAGTAATGGTCTCAAGTTGCAATGGGGGAGGTTTAGATTGGATATTAGGAAAAACTTTTTCACTAAGAGGGTGGTGAAACACTGGAATGCGTTACCTAGGGAGGTGGTAGAATCTCCTTCCTTAGAGGTTTTTAAGGTCAGGCTTGACAAAGCCCTGGCTAGGATGATTTAACTGGGACTTGGTCCTGCTTTGAGCAGGGGGTTGGACTAGATGACCTTCTGGGGTCCCTTCCAACCCTGATATTCTATGATTCTATGATTCTATGACCCCCTCTGAGGTGCGTGTGACACACGAGTGACCCCCCCAGAGGTGGCCGTGATACACAAGTGACACCCCCCCGGAGATGGGTGCCATCACGAGAGAACCCTCTGAGGTGAGTGCGATACATAAGTGAACCCCCGGAGGTGGGTGCGACACACAAGTAACCCCACCGACGATGGGCACAACACACAAGTGACCCCCCCGAGGTCGGCGTGACACAAAAGTGACCCTCCCGGAGGTGGGCGCAATACCGAGTGACCCCCCCCGAGGTGAGTGCAATACGTGAGTGACCCCCCAAAGTGCCACCACAAAGTGAGTGCGACATGCAAGTGACCCCCACCCCCGACGTGGGCGTGATATACCAGGGACCCCCCCGAGGTGGGCGTGATATACCAGTGACCCCCCTGAGGTGGGTGCTATATACCATTGACCCCCCGCCCAGTCCATGTCACTGCAGCCGGCCAGGGGCTGGCCCTCCTCCAGGCCCGGGGAGGCACCGGGGCGCAGTGTGGGCCCCGCCCAGAGAGGCCAAAGAATCACTGTATTATCTTTTCCCTCCTGCTTGCTTTACTTTCCAGGTAGACTAGTCCCCGTGGGACTTCGCCACACCAGCCCAGAGACAATCTGGAGGCTGCTAGGCATTCTGAACTCCTGCTTGCATCAGTGGCGAGCTGGAAGCACTTGAAGGATCAGGCCCTATGCAAAGCAATAATTGTGATAAAGTGGGATTATGCTCCGAGTATAATATGGACCTGGCAGAGGCTAGTGTGTATACCTCCGTCCATTCTGAATACCTGCTATCATGCTCCCTCATCACGGTCATCTATCGCAAGCAGTGATACAGAGCTGAGCTATTTGAGCCATAATGGGGTCCCAATGATCTTGTATAGGCAGCAGGTTTAAAACGAACAAAAGGAAGTATTTCTTCATACAACGCACAGTCAACCTGTGGAACTCCTTGCCAGAGGATGTTGTGAAGGCCAAGACTACAACAGGGTTCAAAAAAGAACTGGATAAGTTCACGGGGGATAGATCCATCAATGGCTATTAGCCAGGATGGGCAGGGATGGTGTCCCTGGCCTCTGTTTGCCAGAAGCTGGGAATGGGTGACAGGGGATGGATCACTTGATGATTCCCTGTTCTGTTCATTCCCTCTGGGGCCCCTGGCATTGGCCACTGTCGGAAGACAGGACACTGGGCTAGATGGACCTTTGGTCTGACCCAGTCTGGCCGTTCTTAAGTTGTATTTCTCCCATATTCCTCAGTCACAACTTCCTACTTCTTGTGCTGTTCTGCCTTATGTGAACGCTTCTCATGGGCGGACGCACAGCCACCCACGGATAGAAGAAGGAGCACTCCAGCACATTCCATGTATGTGACCTTACCCCTTCCTACCCGACTCAGAATTGGGAAGTGGGATGGAGTTGTGCAACTAAGCAGGAGCCGTTTCCTCTGTAATTGCAGAACTGTAACCCAGTGCTCATCTCCCCCATCATCACGTGATGCCAGGGTCATCCTGTGCCATGTCTCAGCAGTGGCATGTGCAGGACTCCATAAACCCCTCTGTGTAGGTCAACGCTAAAAGCACCCAGTCAGTACAATATGCCACTCCTCCACTAAAGTCCGTCTCCTTTATTCTCTGGAGAACCTTTCTCTGATTCGTCTTATTTATCCTCAGCCACTCCAAGCTTTGTTGTTTCAGCCTCAGTGGATCTTGAGTTTTGATATTTCTATGGACGTCTTCCAGCTGCAGGACATTCTTATTAGATACACCTGATAGCTCAGTTGCTCCGCCCTTAGTTGGTATCCAGCCAACAACCCAACAGGTTCCTATAGTCCAGCCTAGTTAAGAGGCATATTCCTTTGAGTGTTTCTCACAGTAAGGAAGAAGCAGGATTCAGTAGTGATGATTATAAAAGGGATTCTTTGTTGAGGTTCCTGGACACAAACAGATACTGTACTTCTCTCTAGCTTCCCAGCTAAGTAACATCAGCTAGTGTCACCACACAGCGTCTCCCTAAATCTTGGACCTAGAATGGGCTGCTGACTATATTTCTTTCTAAACCCTCACTGAGGACTAAGACCATATCAATTTTCAAACTCCAGCCATTTTTAATGTAACCCCAACTAAAAAGTGTGGCTAGAGGATTTTTAAATGAGAAAATATTTTTTATTAATTGTTTTATCTTAAGTTAAACCTATTGAAACTGGTTGGTGTAACGGCTGCCTGTCTTTTGGGACAAATGTAAGAAACTATTAAGCTCCTGTATGGAACCAGGTAGCTGAAACAATATTGGCCTCCATCCAAAACAAAGCCACATGCGGGACTGGAGTAAAAGCTGAACCAAGCGGCTGAAGGTGGGTTCTACAATGAGCTGATAAACTCAGAGGTTGAGGATTGATTGGACTGATGTGATACCATGGAACCTTAGAGTTATGAACACCGGAGTTACGAACTGACCAGTCAACCACACACCTCATTTGGAACGGGAAGTTCACAATCAGGCAGCAGCAGAGAAAGAAGGGGGGGGGGGGGAAAGCAAATACAGTACAGTGCTGTGTTAAATGTAAACTACTTCAAGAAAAGGGGAAAACAGCATTTTTCTTCTGCATACTAACGTTTCAAAGCTGTATTAAGTCAATGTTCAGTTGTAAACTTTTGAAAGAACCACCACAACCTTTTGTTCAGAGTTACAAACAGCCTCTATTCCCGAGGCATTTGTAACTATCAGGTTCATTCTCCTGTATGTCTTTGTCATGTCAGTGAAGCAGGAGAAACACCAGAGAAACTGGAAGAAAGGCAGCAGAAAGCCAAAGATACAGCCAGAAGAAGCACTGGGAGTGTGTCCCAAAGCAAAAGCCTAGAGAGAGAGCTTTTGGGCTAAGGGCTGGCAGGAAAGGGACTTGGGATGGTGAGCAAAGGGACTGTTCCCTGCTGTTTGATTACTGCTGTGTTCCAGGAAACAGGACTTTGTACATTGTTGTACATCCCCACTGTATTTTCCACTGAATGCATCTGATGAAGTGAGCTGTAGCTCATGAAAGCTTATGCTCAAATAAATTTGTTAGTCTCTAAGGTGCCACAAGTACCCCTTTTCTTTTTGCGAATACAGACTAACACGGCTGCTACTCTGAAACCTGAGAGGGAAGAGTGATGCTTGTTTACTGGCTTTAAAAACAGGGAAGAAGTAGCAGGATGACACCTATAGAGGTCTGAGCAGGAGTGCAGGATGGCGGTGTATATATTTTAGCACTGAATGGTTACACAGGCTGCGGAGTGAATGGGGTGGTGGGTGCATATACTCAGGGAAGGTAGAAGTGGATTTTTGCAGTTGGCAATGGAGCGCTTGTTACATGGTCCAGCCAAGTCACTGCTGAACCCACCCCCCTTAGCAGGGTCTTAAGACCCAGGTCCTGAGTGCTTGCTGACCCGAGGCCGACTGATTTGTGAGATTATGTCTACACTGCAAAAAATCCCAAGGCCTGCAGCAGCAAATCTCAGAGCCCGGGTCAACTGATTCAGGCGTGCAGGGCTCGTACTATGGGGTAAAACTAGCAGGGTAGATGTTCCCCTCGGGCTGGTACCTGTCTCATGATCTAATTGAATGAGACTTTTTTTCATGTGTCTGTTTCTAATCAGATCCGACCTGTATTTTATCATCTTCCATCCTCTCCTCATTACTAGGACATAGGGGAGGATCTATTAATGGAAATTGTCTAAGGATGTCTCTGTCCAAACCACATGCTCCTCTGTACCTGTTGGCTTTCCCCCAGCCTCTGGTTTAAAAACTGCAATGTCTATAACAGCCATGGGGGAGGGGCACATCAACAGGCTTATTGTGACATTACAGTCATTAAATCAATCGTCAACGTCACCCAGTTTGACACAGTTTCTGGCAGCATTCAGTGAGACTTGGATCAATCCATCATTTTCCCACACAAGGCACAACACCTCCACTTCAACGGTGACCTGGGACCTTACATCTGGGACAAATAGTAATGGTAGTTATATTGTAGATGGAGTTTTGTAGCACATTAACCATGGGTATTATGTATGGAGAGATCCTGGCTGCAGAATTTGTGATCGCTGTATGACAGATACGGCAATTTTCTGTAAAGTCTTTGGGAGACCTGACTACATTAAGTTTATGCAGAGGTGAAAGTAAGCCGGTACGCCCCAGTAGAGCTTACTGGCAGGAGCTGGTGCACCGTACTGGGGAAGCCCGGCTTCCCCAGGGGGCAATTTAAAAGGGCCTGGGGCTCCTAGCAGTGGCTGGAGCCCCAGGCCCTTTAAATTTCCTCCAGAGCCCTGCTGCTGGAGCCCTAGGTTAGCGGCTGTGGGCTCTGGCGGCTATTTAAAGGGGCCAGGACTCCCCTGCTTCTACCACCCAGAGCCTTTAAATAGCTGCTGGAGCCCCACCGCCGCTACTCCAGGGCTCCGGGGGTATTTAAAGGACCAGGGCAATAGAAGCAGGGGAGCTCTGGGCCCTTTAAATAGCACCCAGAGCCCGGTGCTGCTGCTGCTACCCCGGTGGGGGAGCGGGCAGGGAGAGGAGGAGCATGAAGGAGGGGGGCACTTACCTTACAGGGTGGGTTGGCTCTGACCCCCCTCAGCCCCACCCCTTCTGGGGACCAGAGCTGGCCCAGAGTACCGGTAAGTCACTCGACTTAATTTCACCCCTGAGTTTGTGTTTCATTGTACGCCAAGGTCTGTGTTTAATTCCCTGGGGGAGAGGGACCGCAGTCCCCCAGGAGCTCCGAACAGTGGGGAGTGATTGGGCAAATTCACCTCCCAAGAGGTACCCCCACCTGGACAGGCTTACATATACTGGTTCACACTGGATTCCCTAGAGACCAACAGACAAACAAAGGGCTTTTGGACAAATCTGAATTTAAACCGACTTGGGGCCTTCTTTTTGATCCAGCAAATGGACAGGACCGTCTGACCAAGGGAGGCCCCAATCCTTCCTGAGACGGATTTGAAGGACTTGACCTATTCACAGGGGCTCTTGTTCTGAGCTAACAGCTGTTATGAACTTGTAACCATAAAACCCCCCCATGGTGGGGTTTGAAGCACTGACTCTTACCAGAGCCCTAGTTGAAGTTGGGGGTGATTTCTGGTAAGCTTATTGGCACGCACGTAGGTTCTTTTATTGTTGTAAAGTCTTTTCTCTGTAATGCTTTCACCTGAAGAACAAATGTGCTTGCTTAGAAAGAGCTGTGTGGTAACTTACAACTATAGGCAATTACACTGTGTATCGCCGCTGGAGACAAAGCAGAGAGTAGCCTGGGTTGCTGGGGCATTCACAGTATAGGCAGTGGACTGTGCCTGGGAAAACCCTGATCAGAAGGGAGAGAGACACACGAGAGGTGAAAGCTGAGGAGACGGAGCCCTTGCTGGACCACGAGTGAGGAATACAGATGTAGTTCGTGACACCTTGCGCCACACAGTACACACAGGGTCCTGACTGTAACCATTGGACACTAACTCTGAATAACCCCAGGCAGGCAGGGTCTGCCTTACTCCCTGAAGGCCAACGGTCGATATCTCTAATACATGTTTATCCTAACTAGTGGAACCTACACCCATTGTGTTACACTAGCATATTTGGCAATTATGGTGATTTGCTCCTGGAGAAATGGAACTTCCACCTCCAGGAGTTAAGATTCTTTTCCACCCTTTCTCTTCCTAACCTTCCTGTCTCATGTCTGGCATTTAGACTAAGCCCTTTCGACTTCTGATGGCAATTCCCACATAGCGAGTTTTCTCCGTTCGTCTTTCCCATTATGGGTTGGCTCAATACTCTGACTTTGGGAGAAAAGGTCTGATTTCCTGTTAATCTCCTTGAAACTCTTTGGGAGTGATGTAATTAATCCCTGGTACAGTGTGTCTTTTTTCATGTCCTCTGCGTTGTGAATCGCAATCACTGCTTGGGTACCTAAGCAAACACTTGGATTTTTCTTCCCTCTCTTTTGTCCAAGCAGAACGAAGTGATGTTCATCAGAAAATATGCACTCAGTGAGCACTGCTGTAGACACTCTTACTACCTGACCTTGCTTAAAGCTCCTGTATGTGGCTGTTAAACACCTTTGGGATGATTAGCCATGTTTACCCATGTATCCGATGAAGTGAGCTGTAGCTCACCAAAGCTAATGCTCAAATAAATTTGTTAGTTTCTAAGATGCCACAAGTCCTCCTTTTCTTTTTGCGAATACAAACTAACACGGCTGCTACTCTGTTACCCATCTGGTTATTTAATGATCTCACACTCACCTTGCTGTAACACGCAAGCTCCTCATTCAGCTGCAGAGAGCTTTGTAGACAAGCTGTGATGAAATAGAAACTTTCTGTAATATTTTTATGCTGCCTATGGGTACCTCAGTTTCCTCTGTACTTTGCATCGTTACCCATTGCAGAAGTGTTAAATCTGCTCTTGGGGCATGGCAGGAGAGATGAGGTGTTGGGTCACTGGCCTTGAACGAATGGGTTATTAAAGTGCTGGCTGCAACCAACCAATGCCAATGGAGGGTCCACAAAGACAATGGATGCCCCAAGGACTGAGCAACTGACACCTATCCACAGGAATCTCCGGCAGGCCGAACATGTGAGCTCAGCATGGGTCTGCAGGAGTTCGACAATGGACTCTCACCTGGGACTGACACAGAGAGGCAGGGCCAGAAATGGATTCCATAGCATCTTGGCCGGCTGATTATGCTGGCTCGGCAAGCATGGACTATGTTCCAGTTGCCTAATAAACCTTGCTCTGTTTGGAAAAAGCTGCCAGGTGTCACTGACGATACTTAGAGCCCTTCAGATTTCTGGCTAGATGCTCTATATCCATGGACCATGTTTGCGGATCGATGTGGGTACCAATTTTATATCCATGCAGGGCTCTACCAATACTTGCCGAGGTGCATTGGTCCCTGAAGAGAGTCAAAGTCTCTATCCAGGCGTCTCTCTCACTTGGGCTCACTGGGCAGAGCTCACGGTGTGAAACAGGCGTGTGGGAGCACAGAGGCTTGGTCTCAGAGGCATTGAGACCACATAGCCTACCCTTAAGGAAGAGGGAGGCCCCTTAGGGGCTGGCACACAGAAGGGGTTCCTCTAAAGCATTATTTAAATGCTGGGGCATAGTACAGATCCTTTGGATGTATGACATAAGGTGAATCATATTTCCAGATACAAGCGTATTATGTGTATCAGTTCTCCTTTTGCTCAGCACAGGTTTTTGCAAAAAGGAATCCTGGGGTATATTAATTACAACTTCCAGACAAGGCCACGTGATACAAGTGAACGGGTCCAGCAAAGCTCTGAGATGCATGCTGAACATGTACATTATAGGTGTGGTCTGCTTAATGGGGGCTCTGGACTAAAGGTCAGGAGAAGCAGGTGCTATTCCTAGCTCTGCCACTTACCTGCTGTACAGCCTTGGATAAGTCACTTCACCGCTCTGGGCCTGTTTTCCCTCCCACCCTTTCTCTGTCTTGTCTCTAACCGACAGGGATTGTCTCTTATATGTAGATGTACAGCGCCTAGCGCCACAGGGTCCTGATCCTACTGTAATATGAATGATCAACTCTTAAAATCAATGGGATTTCTCTTGTTCTCAAAGTTAAATGTGCTTTGCTGTTTTTCTGGGTAGGGGTCCATAGCACATGTGAAGCACTTGTTCTCAAATAGTCAAATAGCATCTTACTCTGTAAGCGTTCGAGGACGAGGGTACTACTCCATGAGGGTAAAGATACCACAGTCCATTAAAGAATTGATCTCAGTGGAATAAAAGCTCATTTACAACAGGGTGAATGTAACTCAGACTCTACGTCCAATCCTGCCGTCTGTGCCCTATGCCCACTCCTACACTCTGCTCCTGGCTAAAACGGCTGATTCATTTCCCTGTAGGAAAACTGTATACCTGTGGATGTGGAGACGGTCTTGGAATGACAGATAGTGAGGAAATGAGAGCCGCTCACCGCCCAATGTTTCTGAATGCAGAGAAAGTCCTGAAGGATGCAAACAGAGCAAACATAAATACCCCGACTGCTGGCATGTAAAAGATCCACTGGTTTGCTCATAACCTTTATGGCAAAGTATCTTGTTCTCCTCAGCAGGCCCAGTTCTTTTTAGCCGTGGAGACACAGGTTTGGGAAGGCAGTCCGTCTAGGTGACACAGGGTCAGGCTATACATTTCCACAGTCAGTCTCTTGTGCCTGTTCTCCTTTCCCCTCTGGAAGGGGATGCAGCCTCCCTTCCTGGAAAGGTTCAGTGTCTTGCTGAAGGAGCTAGCAAGTATCCGCACTCACACTGCTATCCCTTCCTAACAGGGGAGAATTTAAAAAGGTCTCAAGCCGTTGGAGTCAGCTGAACCTAATTGGTTCTCTAGCAACCCCTTTTCAGCTAAACCTTATTAACCTGTGGTTAACTCTTCTCAATAGATAGGGAGGGGCCTTTTAACCTTCTGGGACTGATTATTACCCCCAGCCCTACTTTGTAGCTGTTTGTCCTGGGTTTACCACCACACCTTGTATAGTTATTTTTGCAGTTTCTGAGAATTGGGGTAAATGTGTGACAGGAAATGTGTGGATTTGCTTCTGAGCTAATGGCTGATGGGTTTCAACCAATTGGGTCGGTGGCCAAAGAAGCATCTGCCATTTTGCACCCTTTTGCTCATAGTGCCACAGTGAAGGGGGAGGGCACTTGATTGCACACTAGCACGCCTGGTAGGCATAATTCACCACCTGTGAGACACCACCTGAAGTTGTAGTGCAAACGGGACCCTGGTGTTTTCACCATCCTGCCATGTAACCCTGTTAGAGTGTGAGATGACATGATGGTGGAAACCCCGATCCCTGCTGCCACTGGCACTTTCCCATTGTTACCACCATGTAGCATACAGGGGCCAAAATTGTGCGTGGCCACACTATGCTCCTCCTGGCACCCCCAGCATGCAGGGCGCAGGGTTCAGGCCAGGGTGACACATGCCCAAATAGTCTTGACACAGGCCCACATAGTCCTGTTACTCCCGTAGGCAGGCGAGGTGAGGTGATCCCAAACGGGCCCGTTTCCATTGAAACGGAGCCATTGAATGCACTGTAAACCCTGCATATGATTGAAACCACTTCAAGGCAGGGGGTGAGGCAGGCCCCCAGCACCTGTGTGAACCCTAGAGCTGGCCCTGATCCGTGCGTGCCCCCCAGGCCCTCTAGTGCCATGGTCCCGCCGAGGGAAATAAAAGAACCATCACATTAAGGATACAAGTTGCACTCACCGCCCTGGGGAGGAGGGGGCCGGGGGTTGCATTCAGCGCTCTGGGGTGGATCTATGCGGGAATCGCACCGTGCACCGCACTCCGGGCGGGTGCGGCCGGGGGTTGCGCTCACCGCCCTGGGGGGGGTCTGTGCGGGAATCGCACCGTGTAATGCAGCGCGTGTGCGGGGGGACGGGGGGAGGGATGTTTGCAGTTTGCACACGGCGCCCTGGTGTCTGCGGGGCGAGCCCCGCGCAATGCACTCCGGAGGCCTTTGCACGCAGCTCTGGGCGGGGGCACCCCCGAGCGTTGTGCAAGGCACTCGGCACGGCCGGCTTTGCACGCGGCGCGCGGCTCGGGGCGGGGGCACCCCCGAGCGTCGTGCAATCCCGCAACGCGGCTCGTGCGGCGATAGGAGCCGCCAGCAGCCCCCAGCTCTGTTCGCTGCTTCGGGGCCCGTGTGCACGGCGGGCGGGGGCGGGGGCGGGGGCGGGGGCGGGGGTTGCGCTCGCTCCCACGCCTCCGCCGGGATAAATAGGAGGCGTCGGGCAGCTCCGCTCCCACCCTCGCCGCGCCTCCGCTCCGCTCCGCTCCGCTGGACCGAGCAGCCACCGCAGCCCCCGGGGAGCGATGGATCCCCAGGACTGTCTTTGTGTTGCCGGTGAGTGACTCCTCCCCGCTGCGGGACGCACAGACCCTGCTCCAAGCTGCTGCGGGGGCCTTATGGGGCTCGGCTGCCCCCTCGCTGGGAGACAGCCGCCCTCCGCGCCGGGGCAGGGGAAAGATCCCGCCCCCGGGAGCGGCTCCGGCCTCTGCCTGGGGCTGCTGTGAAATCTCTGCCACTGGAGCCTGCGAACCCACCTCCCCGGCTCCCATGTCCCTCGCTTCTACCTTGGCGCCCTGGCCTGGCTTCTCCAGCGGGGGGAAGCCCATTTTTAGGCCCCTTTCCAATCTATTTTCATGGCGTGGGGAAAAGCTTCTGCAGTGACTTTTCTAAGATCCAGGTAAGGGACCAATTCAAAGCCAGGGCTAACCTAGAGGTAACTTCTGCCCAGCAGAGCAGTGGGAAGCAAGTGACTGCGATGAAGCCTGGCGCTGAGGGGGGTAATCCCTTATTTCTTGTCAAGGTCCAGACTCAAGATCAAAGACTAGAATAAGCAGGACAAGTTAATACAAAGCCTTTGTGGTCTGGTTAAAAAAACGCCTGGAGGTTTGGGCCCATGGTCTGTCTATTGACTTTCCCCCTTGTTGGGTTTTTTCATGCTGGTGATAAAATTGAGCCCTTGCCTGGTGATCGTCCTCCTGTTTTTAGTCCAGGTGTGATGCTCATTTCCCCTTCCTTTCTCCACCAGGTCGCTCCTGTACCTGTGCTGATTCCTGCAAATGCAAAAAATGCAAGTGCACCTCTTGCAAAAAGAGTGAGTATTTTCCCCCCCTTTTAAAAATGTATGTTTGCCCGCCTTGCTGAGACTGAGACGAATGAGGGTTTGGTCACTGGCTTCCATGGCAGCAGTATGGAAACTGGAATATAGAAGCTAGAATTTCTGGCCCAGATGTAGCATAACAATTCAGCATGGGCTCAACTTTTGTCTGTGGGAGTTGGGGCTCTGCTTTCTGGGCCTGCTGCAAAGCCCATCAAAGGGAAGGTGAGTCTTGCCTTTCATTTCGGTGGGAAGTTGGGAGCAGGCTGCAAGTGCTTTGCTGACTGGGGATGGATTTAAGCATATGCTTTAAAATGAGCAGGTGCTTTGTTGAAGCAGGGCTTCTGTTCTTAAACTGTGTACTTGCTTTGCAAGTGTGGGCCTGAAAGGTGGAATCAGTGTCCTTTCCATAAGTATAATTTGTAAAAACTTCTGTTCTTTCCACCGCAACCAGTTGTTTGCTTTTTGTTCTTTGTACGTAGAGTGTTCTTAAGAAAGCCATTGGGTCAGAAAAAGGATTCTGACCCATATTAAGGTGGGAATGACTCAGGATTGTCAAGTCTTGACTTGTATCTGGCCTTTGTGAGGAATATGTATTAACAGTACAATTGAGAAGTTTTACTATTTTATAAAGTATAGTTCACAGCATGCTTTAGTTCCTTGTCTCATCCATGTTGAACTTACTTAAATTCTTACAGGGGAGGGTGGTGGTTGTTGGTTTTTTTTGTCTGGCATCTCCAATAATCTTGTCTTGATTTTTATCTTTTCAGGTTGTTGCTCCTGTTGCCCAGCTGGATGCAATAATTGTGCCAAGGGCTGTGTCTGCAAAGGTCTAGCATCTGGGAAATGCAGCTGCTGTTCCTAAAATGGCTATTTTCTGTTTTCCTGTAAATATTCTGTATGAAAGGCAAAACAAATTTTGTTTGTAGTGTAGCAATGACTATTTAGTACCTTTCACAGAAATGTCGATTTGAGGTTAAATGAAAATAAAGGCCATGACTGGAGAAATGTAATGCCCGATTTACTCAGCATGTTCATTCAATTTGGTGATTTCCAGCTTGCAAGACTAAACCCCTGTTCAGAGTTTAGTTCTTGCACAGGGTGTTAGCAGCACATCTCATGGGAGCATTAACAAGAGCCCGGAGACTAAAGCTTCACGCATGAGCTGCAGCAGTGACTTGGCTTTGCTTTTGCCAGCAGAGCTTCAGGCAAATGGAGATATATTCAAACACAATATTTCTTTAATGGTGGCTCAGAGTTGTTTTTGCGTCTTGGTAGGAAGGGGAAGCAGCCTAGGAATCGCTGTGTCTAGAACACAGGGCCTAGGTCTGCAAGCTGCTGACCCTCAATTCATTGTGCCAAATTCAGAGGGAGTCCAATGCAGAGACTTTCAGGATTGGAGGAGTGAAGTCCAAACTGCCGTAACATACCTTCATCCTGATTTCTTAACACATATATTGCGTCAACGTGGGGCCTGTCTATACTGCCACTTCCAAATGCATTGATAACCAGCTAGTGACAGGGCTGGCTCACAACATCTTTTGTGTCTACGTAACATGGTTAGTAGTTGCAGCAGCTTACTCTATCCCCCCAGGCTGGAAACATGGCTGTTTTCCTGTAACCAGGACCTAATGCTTTACAATCTCGATAGGCTCCCCTATTCTGCAGGGTAACTGGTCTGGTTAGCCTTTCAGCTCGCTGCACTCGGCCAGGATGTCCCAGACTAGGTTGCTGTAGGTGTTGCTCTGTATGAATGTCCTGTAGGCACTCTATTCACATGACGCCCCGTGGGCAAGCTGCCCAGAATGCAACAATACAAATGCAACCAGCCACAAGGGTAGACATGGACATACAAAGGTTAAGGGAAAATAACTGACTTAGCTCCAGTCACAGACATTAAAAATCTGGGGCTCATTAGAAATTGTACACCTTTAACTGTGTTTGAAGGAACAGTGGCTTAATGGCCCCTAGGTCATCATAGGAGGGCTTGTAGGCTTCCTCGTTGCTTGTCTGGGGCTTGCATCCACCCTGGGGGTTGCACGGAAACCCGTTTGCCAGCAGCGGCACTCCTAAAATAAAATGATCCAGGAAGTAGTTACTGTAGCCAGAGGAAAAGCCATTCCCCAGGCTGGATTTTTACCAATGTGGGAGAAATGACTATGAGAAGGAGAGGGGAGCTAGCTTAGAAATAGTGACCATGTGCAACTGCAAGGAATTGGAGGAGGGAGCAAGGCAGCCCAAGGATATGAGATTTCAGGATGGCAGACTGGGGTATTAAGAAATATAGTGAGGAGGGTGTACTGGAAGAAAGGATAAAAATCTACCACTTTAGAAAATGGCCAGCTGGAGCGTGTGCAGTGCTCAGATGCTCCAGGAATGGGGGCCATAAAAGTACCTAAGTAGAGTTTGAGCCTTGATGCTGCAGCAAAGAAGGCCTATGTCATTTTGGACTCCACATATTGAAGGAGGCTGGGGCCTCCTTTCCCCCTGTGGGGCGCTAGGAATCTCTTGGGAAGCCGCATTGTTGATTGTGGCTTGCATGCTCCCTTCTAAACTGTTAGATTTAAAGATGTTCTCCCATTTCACTTGGCGAGAGTCCATCTCCTAATTGTTGCTACTCAGCAATTCTATAGCCTGGCTGGCCAAGCAAAGTGAGGTCTAACACTCAACTTTGGCATTGCTAGTCTGTTTATCTTCACAACATCCCTGTGAGGGCAGCGCTGAGCTATTATCCCCACCGTATAGATGGGAAACTGAGGCCCAGAGAGACAAAGTGACTAAGGCCTTGTCCCCAATAAAAAAATTAAGTCAACCTAAGTTAGGTCAATGTACAGCCACCACAGTAATTACTGTGATGGTTCATGTCCACACTATGACCCCTTGTCGGTGGCACAATTTAACTGTGTGGGGCATTGTGGGACACTGGAGCCCGCAGCCCAGGGATGTGTGGGTCAGGCTGTCAGCCCTGGGGTGGCCGAGCTCCCACTGTGAGCCCCGTGCAGGACTGACAGCCAACAGGCGATGTAAGTAAGGCAGTGTCTACACACACATTGCGTCAACCTAATGACATCGACCTAAGCACTACGCCTCTCGTGGAGGGGGCGTTATTAAGTCAGTGTAGTAGGAAAGGGATTGATGTTAAAAGTTTCTGTGTCCAGCTAAAGATGCTGCAGTGCTCCCACTTCTGCAGTTTAAGAAAATGATGTCATCAATCTTATCGATATGTGTTAGCTCTGTAGATACATTAAGTGGCTGTTGAAGGGGGAGGGAGATTACGGACTTGCCATGTGGTGGGGGTTGCTTTGGGCTTGTTTTGTGGAGGTGGCAGAACTGCTGGAGTTTTGCATTTCAAAGGTGGTCACCCTACTCGTGGTTGCCCGGGATGATGAAGGAAAAGCCACAACTGACAGGTCAAATGTAAAACCTTTTCAAAAAGTTCCCCGATAGTGGGTGCAATCCTGCAACACCTCAGGCTAATTTTCCAGGGCACTGAGCATCCCCAGTTCCCACTGACTAATATTCAGCCCCAACGTTCCTCTTCTTGATTTCCTCCTATCACCCTCTGGGTGCTCCCTGTGTATTGTGCTCAATAATCCCTTTCCTTCCTTGGGGTTTACACCCTTCAGCTACTAGAAGCATTTCCTCATGCCCACCCATCCTACTTTAGCCATCCCTTCACACAGTACTATGTATTGAACCACATTTCCAGTCTTTCCTCAGAAACCAGACCCCTCCAGCCTCCTGATTAATTTTGTTTCTCTTCTCAGAGCTCCCTCCAATTCTTTACTATCTTTCCAGTACCAAGGGGCTCTGGCCTAAACACAATATTCCACATGGTGTGAGGTAGGGAGCTACGTTCTCCATGTCTGGTAACACGCAGCCCAGTATTGTATTCGTGCCTTACCGTACTGCCAGCTCATATCTAGCATAGTCACCCGGAGGGAGCACCTGGGAGGTTGTAATCTTGAAAGAGCCCGAGGGCTGATAATGTTACCTAGAAGCTAGCCTTTGAGAGGAAGGATGGTGCAATGGTTAAGGGTGCCACTTGGGAGATCTAGGTCTAGTTTTCTGCTCTGCCACAGATTTCCTTAGGCTTGGTCTGAACTACAGTTAGGTGGACGTAAGGCATCTTGTGTCAACCTAACTCTATCAGTGTCAACACTGCAGCGTTGTTCCCGCTGATGTCCCTTGCCCACTACACTGACCTAATAACGCCCCCTCCACGAGAGGCGTAGTGCTTAGGTCGATGTCATTAGGTTGATGCAATGTGTGTGTAGACACCGCCTTACTTACATCGCCTGTTGGCTGTCAGCCCTTCACGGGGCTCTCAGCGGGAGCCTGGCAACCCCAGGGCTGACAGCCTGACCCACACATCCCTGGGCCAGGGGCTCCAGTGTCCCACAATGCCCCACACAGTTAAAGTTGGTGGAAGTGCTCCTGGGGAGAACATGTACCACCGACAGGGGCTCATAGTGTGGACATGAACCATCACGGTAATTACTGTGGTGGCTGTACATTGACCTAATTTAGGTTGACTGAATTTTTTTACTGGGGACAAGGCCTTAGTCACTTTTGTCTCTCTGGGCCTCAGTTTCCCATCTATACAGTGGGGATAATAGCACAGCGCTGCCCTCACAGGGATGTTGTGAAGATAAACAGACTAGCAATGTCAGAGTTGAGTGTTAGACCTCACTTTGCTTGGCCAGTCAGGTTATGGAATTGCTGAGCAGCAAGAATTAGGAGATGGATTCTGGCCAGGTGCAATGGGAGGACATATTAAGATCTAACAGTTTAGAAGGGAGCATGCAAGCAACAATCAACAATATGGCTTCCCAAGAGACTGCTAGTGGCCCAGAGGGGGCAAGGATGCCCTGACCTCCCTCCACATGTGGAGTCCAAAATGACATAGGTCTTCTTTACTGCAGCATCAAGGCTCAAACTCTACTTAGGTACTTTTATGGCCCCCATTACTGGAGCATCTGAGCACTGCACATGCTTTAGCTGGCCATTTTCTAAAGTGGTAGATTTTTATCCTTTCTCCCAGTGCACCCTTCTCACTAGATTTCTTAATTCCCCAATCTGCCATCCTGAAATCTCATATTCTTGTGCTGCCCTGCTCCCTCCTCCAATTCCTTACAGTTGCACATGGTCAGTCTTTCTAAGCTAGCTCCCCTCTTCTTCTCCTCATAGGCATTTCTCCCATGTCGGTAAAAATCCAGCCCTGGGAATGGCTTTTCCTCTGGCTACAGTAACTACTTGCTGGGTCATTTTATTTTAGGAGTCCCACTGCTGACAAAAGGGTACCTGTGCAACCCCCAGGGTGGATGCAAGCCCCAGACAAGCGACCAGGAAGCCTACAAGCCCTCCTATGATGATCTAGGGGCCATTAAGCCACTGTTCCTTCCAACACAGTTAGAGGCGTACAATTTCTAAAGAGCCCCAGGTTTTTAATTTCTGAGACTGGAGCTAAGTCAGCTATTTTCCTTTAACTTTTGTATGTCCATGTCTACCCTTGTGGCTGGTTGCATTTGTATTGTTGCATTCTGGGCAGCTTGCCCACAGGGCCTCATGTGAATAGAGTGCCTACAGGACATACATACAGAGCAACACCTACAGCAACCTAGTCTGGGACATCCTGGCCTAGTGCAGCAAGCTGAAAGGCTAGCCAGACCAGTTACCCCTGCAGAGTTGGGGAGCCTATCTAGACTGTAAAGCATTGGGTCCTGCTTACAGGAAAACAGCCAGGTTCCCAGCCTGGGGGGATAGAGTAAGCTGCTGCAACTACTAACCATGTTACGTAGACACAAAAGATGTTCTGAGCCAGCCCTGTCACTAGCTGGTTATCAATGCATTTGGAAGTGGCAGTGTAGACTGTGGGAGATGGAGACTATCAAATGTTCTAAGGAAGAATTTGTCAATGGAAGATATCAGAATTTGGCAGAGCATAAAGCTACCCCACGGGTCATGAGTAACGAAGTAAAGAAGATCATAAACGTTGGGAATTTGGCTACACTACAAAGCTAATGGCATGAGAAGCGACTTCTAGTTTCCAGCACAGCAGAATAATGAAACACTAAGATAAGGACATTGGATAATGAATTGTAAAAAGGATAAACAACTATCGTATATATATGACTGTATAATCAGAAATAAAATGCTTTTACCAGCAACTGTCTCAGTTGTGCTGCAAGCCAGCCTGCTAACAGCGACACACCCCCATATTTAAAAATCACGCAGGGTATGGGCTAATCCTTTGCCCTCTTCTTGGATCGTCTAAGAACGGCATTGGATAGGGCCCCTAATTTAACACCAGAAGCCCGATCGGCGCTAGGATTAGATTTAGCTCTTCAAAATGCTAATCCCACGTGTAAGAAGATTTTGGTGACTTTGCCAAAATCAGCCTCCCTAGTCGATATGATTGAAGCCTGCACTCGTGCCCCCTTGGTGGAGGAGGAGGATAAGGCAAAGATTCATGCACGCGCCTTGGCGGTAGCCTTGAACACCTCCAAGCCGAATTGGCGAAAGGGAAGGGAGGGGGCGTGTTATCAGTGTGGTATGATGGGTCATTTAAAACGAAACTGCCCAAAGAGAAGGGCACAAACGCAAAGCGGCTCACCCCCTGCCCCTTTTCCTGGGACCTGTAATCGATGTGAAAAATTCAGCCACAGGGCCACGGAATGCCGCTCTCGGTTTAAGAAGGATGGAACCCCATTGCAGGGGGTGGGAAACGCCTCGCGGAGCACCAACCAGCAGGGCGTGAGGATAAACAATACTCCGGCTGCTTGGATGGCCTCCGCGGGGCAACCGCCGGCAGTGCCGGAGTTGATTTGGCCACCGCCACCGACTTTACATTAGAGAATGATGAAGTAAAACTTGTCCCTTCCGTGGCCTCTGGACCGCTGGGGCATGGGCTAAGTGTGTTATTGATTGGCAGATCATCTTCTTCCCTTAGGGGGCTCTTTGTGCTTCCTGGGCTGATTGATGCTGATTACACAGGAAACATAGGAATTATGGTAGGGGCACTTTGCCTGCCCATTATGATTATGGCCGGAACGAAAATTGCACAGCTAATACCTTTCTGTGCGACTGTTCCCTCTGCATTACCTCAGGTGAGAGGGACCAGTGGGTTTGGGTCCTCAGACTCTACGCCACTGACGACAGCATTTGTTCTATCAATCGGAAGGGACCGTCCTACGCGTGTAGTTCAATTCAGAGGCCAAGATGGCTTTTCCTTTGAGCACCGAGTTCTTATTGATACAGGAGCGGATGTTACGGTGTTGCCCCTGCATGCATGGCCATCGACATGGCCACTGCAGCCAGTAACCACACCCCTTCAGGGTATCGGTGGGCAACGTAATCCCATGTTGAGTGAATTCTTTATTAACATTACTGATGTCACTGACCATACATTGATGGGGTCGGTTCGCCCTTATCTTGTTGATACAACTATTTGGTTATTGGGGAGAGATTGTTTAAGTCAGTGGGGAGTCACGATTAGCTCTCCGCCTTTCTAGTAGCGGCCACTGAGGAGCGGCCAACCCTTGCCTTATCCTGGCGTTCTGATGAGCCGATCTGGGTTGTTCAGTGGCCGCTGCCAACAATTAAGCTTGTCGCGTTAACGGAATTGGTGGCTGAACAAGTAAATCTCGGCCATCTGGAACCTTCCGTTAGTCCATGGAATACGCCTGTATTCACTATTCTTAAAAAATCAGGGAAATGGCATTTATTGCAGGACTTACGTGCCATTAACGCCATCATAGTCGATATGGGCTCCTTACAACCTGGCCTACCTGCCCCGTCTATGCTCCCATCTGAATGGCCGTTACTTATTATTGACTTAAAGGATTGTTATTTTACCATTCCTTTGCACCCAAATGACAGAGAACGCTTTGCCTTCTCTGTCCCGACAGTAAACCATGAGGCTCCTGCCCTTTGATACCAATGGAAGGTTTTGCCTCAAGGAATGAAAAATTCACCCACAATCTGTCAACTTTTTGTTGCATGGGCTATTCACCCTATTCGAACAAGGTATCCCCACTGGAAAATATATCATTATATGGATGATCTTTTGTTTGCGGCTCCTACAGCCTTTGAACCCTCTGTTATTGCATTGATTACTTCCCAATTAGCACAAGCAGGTCTTGTAGTGCCCCGGAAAAGGTTCAAACCCAACCTCCCTTTTTATATTTGGGTCTTCAGGTTACTGATCGTACAGTACGTCCTCAACATTTGACATTTTCACCTCATGTCCAGACACTATATGATGCTCAGAAATTACTGGGTGAACTTCAGTGGCTTCGCCCACTTTGTGGTATCACAAATCATGATATAGCCCCTCTCCTTCCTCTTTTACAAGGGGGGAGAAGTCCCGGGGATAAACGACAATTATCAGTACAACAGCGGGAGGCATTACAACAAATTGGTCAAAAGGTTGGAAATGGTTATTCGGGCAGATACAAAGAAAATCTGCCCTTTGTGGTAGCAGTTTTTAGTTTGGATTCAGTATTGGAAGCATTGTTATTTCAATGGGATGAAACGGATAGAGATTCGTTAATAGGGTTAGAATGGATATTTCCACCCTGTAAAAATATACGGACGGTGACTTCCAGAGTTGAAGCTATAGCTATGTTAATAATGCAAGCACGAAAAAGAGTAACTACCATGACAGGGACTGATCCGCACCAGATTTTGTTACCCTTTTCCAAAATGGTTATTACACAGTTGTTGATGCATGATACTATGTTCGCCATTGCCTTAGCTGATTATCAAGGCCAATTGAGCTGTCACTACCCGCCCCACCGTCTCTTTTCCTCCCCTCCGCAACTAGAGAGACACCTTATGAAGCAGGAAAGACCGGTAAAAGGAATAACGGTGTTCACTGATGCGGCGGGACGAACGGGAACCGCGGGGATGGTATGGTGGGATGGTTGTGTTTGGGCCCATAAAAAGATTATTAGTGAAGGATCAGTGCAGATACTAGAACTTTTGGCCATACTTATGGCCTTTGAAAATTGGAGCAAAGAACCACTCAATGTTATAAGTGATTCCAAGTATGCTGTGGGCTTGGTGAATAAGTTGGAGAGAGCGATGCTTGGAAGAATTCACAACCCTAGATTACAACAAATACTTTTGCGTCTTTGGCATCGACTTGATGGGAGAAGGGACAGATATTTTGTGGGGCATTTAAGAAGCCACACGGGCCTACCGGGATACTTAAGTATAGGGAATGAGCAAGCAGACACTCTAGTAGGATCCGTGGTGGTACCGAATCAATTTGAGCAAGCCCGTCTATCTCATGAGTTCTTCCATCAGTCGGCAAGAGCTCTTATTCGACAATTTTCCCTACCCATGTCTCAGACCCGGAGTATTGTGGCCTCATGCTCAGAATGTAATAAACTAGCCCCTGCTTTTCCTATTGGGGTCAATCCCCGAGGCTTAGAAGCATTAATATTATGGCAATCAGATGTTACTCAATATAATCCGTTTGGAAAACAGAAATATGTTCATGTATCTATAGATACGTTCTCTGGGGCTATATGGGCCACGCCCCATGCTTCCACCAGTAGTAAGGATGTAATCAAACATTGGCAGGCATGTTTTGCAGCACTAGGTGTGCCAAAAACAATAAAAACAGACAATGGAGCTGGGTATATCGCTAGGCGTATGCAAGCCTTTTTGCAATTGTGGGGAGTAAACCATAAAACAGGGGTGCCGGGGAACTCTACAGGCCAGGCCATTGTTGAGCGCACTCATGCTACTTTAAAAGGAATGTTAGATAAGCAATCACGATGTGGGGAGGATGCTATACTGCAGACTCCCGCTGGGCGACTAGCGAAGGCTTATATATGTATTGAACTGGCTCCAACCTATTAACGCTGTTGATAACAGTAATAATGTTCCAATACAAAAGCATTTAGGGGGTACAGGGATGGAAAAGGAGCAGGAAAAACCAAAGGTAAAGTGGTTTGATTATGCCTCTCAACAGTGGAAAGGGCCGGTACCGTTATTAACCTGGGGTCGGGGTTATGCTTGTGTCTCCCTTGACGCAGGTCCTCGGTGGATACCCGCAAAGTGGGTCCGGCCGTGTATTACAGAATCAACGAAGGATGAAACTACTGCTTCTATGGATAATCCTATGTCTGCTATGGCTAGCCTCTTCTCTGCTTACACGCATTGATCCCCGTCAGAACGTATGGGTCACCTGGGCGAATCAGACAGGGCAATCTTCATTTTGTTTATCTATGGCAACACCCGCGGACCCTTTTAGTACGTGCCTTATAGGTTATCCGAGTATAGATTTAAATGGATATCGAGGGTATGTTAGCAATGATAGTGTCCTTCGCTCAAGTGATTTTAATGATACTAATATTAATAATACTTGCTATCGATTATATAATGGGACACCAGGGCAACAGTGCCCGGGGGTTGCTTGGAGTTTATTGCAAGGAACGCTAATAAATTTATTAAATCAATCACCACTTAACCCACCCCAAGAACTCACATTATTAGGATCCTTACCCGCAACAATAAACGATACTCATAATCATTCAATGGGGTGCAGTGAATTAGGTGGACAATTTCATGTATTGTATTCTCAATATGGGTGGAAAATGAATGCTTCTATGTTTTCTAATATGCAAAATATTACGCCAATTGCCTCCTTTGTGGCGGGAAATTATTGTCAGCAAGGAGGGGCCAACCTAGGCTTACAATTGCCACAAAAGGGTATATGGAATAATGGATCAGCAAAGGCATTACCACCCGGGACCTTTCTTATTTGCGGAAACCGCGCATGGCAGGGTATCCCTAGTTTTCCCATGGGAGGGCCATGTTATTTAGGCCGCTTGACACTGTATGCGCCTAACCGTAATATGATTAAACACCAAAGCCATCGCACTAGGCGAGCATTGGAGGACTTTACCCCTGATTGTAAGGATACAATAACCTTTTGGGATACTCCTTCAAAAATATTTGCGGCATTTCTTGCCCCGGTGTCGCTAGTGTAAAGAGTTTAGTTGATTTAGAGAAATTGGCTTGTTGGAGTATTAAGCAATTTAATCTAACCTCAGAAATATTAACTGCTTTATTAATGGATGTAGATAGTATTCGTCATGCGGTATTACAAAATCGTGCTGCAATTGATTTTTTGTTGTTAGCCCATGGGCATGGATGTGAGGATTTTGAAGGTATGTGCTGTTTTAAATTTGTCTGACCATTCTCATTCCATCCATGAATTACTAGCATGGTTAGAACAAAATCTTCATAAATTAACAAAGGTTAAGGTTGTTAGACAACAAAGGTTGTCTAAATTTGGATGGCCCGGCTGTGTAACTTCATTGTTGCATATTATAATAATAATGGGATTTGGTATTTGTATTTTTGCTTATGTGGTCCTTGTATAATCCAATGTATGCGTTGGGCTATATCTCGCATGGTTTCTGCTGCCTTTAAAAAAAAACAAAAAGGGGGAGGTGTGGGAGATGGAGACTATCAAATGTTCTAAGGAAGAATTTGTCAATGGAAGATATCAGAATTTGGCAGAGCATAAAGCTACCCCACGGGTCATGAGTAATGAAGTAAACAAGATTATAAACGTTGGGAATTCGGCTACACTACAAAGCTAATAACATGAGAAGCGACTTCTAGTTTCCAGCACAGCAGAATAATGAAACACTAAGATAAGGACATTGGATAATGAATTGTAAAAAGGATAAACAACTATTGTATATATATGACTGTATAATCAGAAATAAAATGCTTTTACCAGCAACTGTCTCAGTTGTGCTGCAAGCCAGCTTGCTAACAGTGACAGTAGACAGGCCCCACAGTGATGCAATACATGTGTTAAGAAATCAGGATGAAGCTATGTTACGGCAGTTTAGACTTGACTCCTCCCATCCCGAAAGTCTCTGCATTGGACTCCCCTCTGAATTTGGCACAATGAATTGAGGGTCAGCAGCTTGCGGACCTAGGCCCTGTGTTCTAGACACAGCGATTCCTAGGCTGCTTACCTTTCCTACCAAGACGCAAAAACAACTCTGAGCCACCACTAAAGATATATTGTGCTTGAAAACATCTCCTTTTGCCTGAAGCTCTGCTGGCAAAAGCAAAGCCAAGCCACTGCTGCAGCTGATGCGTGAAGCTTTAGTCTCTGGGCTCTTGTTAATACTCCCATGAGATGTGCTGCTAACACCCTGTGCAAGAACTAAACTCTGAACAGGGGTTTAGTCTTGCAAGCTGGAAATCACCAAATTGAATGAACATGCTGAGTAAATCGGGCATTACATTTCTCCAGTCATGGCCTTTATTTTCATTTAACCTCAAATCGACATTTCTGTGAAAGGTACAAAATAGTCATTGCTACACTACAAACAAAATTAGTTTTGCCTTTCATACAGAATATTTACAGGAGAACAGAAAATAGCCATTTTAGGAACAGCAGCTGCATTTCCTCAATGCTAGACCTTTGCAGACACAGCCCTTGGCACAATTATTGCATCCAGCTGGGCAACAGGAGCAACAACCTGAAAAGATAAAAATCAAGACAAGATTATTGGAGATGCCAGACAAAAAACCAACAACAACCACCCTCCCCTGTAAGAATTTAAGGAAGATCAACGTGCATGAGACAAGGAGCAAAAGCATGCTGTGAACTATACTTTATAAAATAGTAAAAACATCTCAGTTGTACTGTTAATACATATTCCTCACAAAGGCCACATACAAGTCAAGACTGGACAATCCTGAGTCATTCCCACCTTAATATAGGTCAAATCCTTTATCTGACCCAACGGCTTTCTTATGAACACTCTACGTACAAAAAAAGAAACTGGTTGGCAGTGGAAAGAACAGAAGTTTTTACAAATTATACTTATGGAAAGGACACTGATTCCACCTTTCAGGCCCACACTTGGAAAGCAAGTATACAGTTTAAGAACAGAAGCCCTGCTTCAACAAAGCACCTGCTCATTTCAAAGCATATGCTTAAATCTATCCCCAGTCAGCAAAGCACTTGCAGCCTGCTCCCAACTTCCCACCGAAATGAAAGGCAAGACTCACCTTCCCTTTGATGGGCTTTGCAGCAGGCCCAGAAAGCAGAGCCCCAACTCCCACAGACAAAAGTTGAGCCCACGCTTAATTGTTATGCTACATCTGGGCCAGAAATTCTAGCTTCTATATTCCAGTCTCCATACTGCTGCCATGGAAGCCAGTGACCAAACCCTCATTCGTCTCAGTCTCAGCAAGGCGGGCAACAAACATTTTTAAAAGGGGGGGAAAATACTCACTCTTTTTGCAAGAGGTGCACTTGCAATTTTTGCATTTGCAGGAATCAGCACAGGTACAGGAGCGACCTGGTGGAGAAAGAAAGGGGAAATGAGCATCACAGCTGGACTAAAAACAGGAGGACGATCACCAGGCAAGGGCACAATTTTATCACCAGCATGAAATAACCCAACAAGGGGGAAAGTCAATAGACAGACCATGGGCCCAAACCTCCAGGCGTTTTTTTAACCAAACCACAAAGGCTTTGTATTAACTTGTCCTGCTTATTCTAGTCTTTTATCTTGAGTCTGGACCTTGACAAGAAATAAGGGATTACCCCCCTCAGCGCCAGGTTTCATCGCAGTCACTTGCTTCCCACTGCTCTGCTGGGCAGAAGTTACCTCTAGGTTAGCCCTGGCTTTGAATTGGTCCCTTACCTGGATCTTAGAAAAGTCACTGCAGAAGCTTTTCCCCACGCCATGAAAATAGATTGGAAAGGGGCCTAAAAATGGGCTTCCCCCCGCTGGAGAAGCCAGGCCAGGGCGCCAAGGTAGAAGCGAGGGACATGGGAGCCGGGGAGGTGGGTTCGCAGGCTCCAGTGGCAGAGATTTCACAGCAGCCCCAGGCAGAGGCCGGAGCCGCTCCCGGGGGCGGGATCTTTCCCCTGCCCCGGCGCGGAGGGCGGCTGTCTCCCAGCGAGGGGGCAGCCGAGCCCCATAAGGCCCCCGCAGCAGCTTGGAGCAGGGTCTGTGCGTCCCGCAGCGGGGAGGAGTCACTCACCGGCAACACAAAGACAGTCCTGGGGATCCATCGCTCCCCGGGGGCTGCGGTGGCTGCTCGGTCCAGCGGAGCGGAGCGGAGCGGAGGCGCGGCGAGGGTGGGAGCGGAGCTGCCCGACGCCTCCTATTTATCCCGGCGGAGGCGTGGGAGCGAGCGCAACCCCCGCCCCCGCCCGCCGTGCACACGGGCCCCGAAGCAGCGAACAGAGCTGGGGGCTGCTGGCGGCTCCTATCGCCGCACGAGCCGCGTTGCGGGATTGCACGACGCTCGGGGGTGCCCCCGCCCCGAGCCGCGCGCCGCGTGCAAAGCCGGCCGTGCCGAGTGCCTTGCACAACGCTCGGGGGTGCCCCCGCCCAGAGCTGCGTGCAAAGGCCTCCGGAGTGCATTGCGCGGGGCTCGCCCCGCAGACACCAGGGCGCCGTGTGCAAACTGCAAACATCCCTCCCCCCGTCCCCCCGCACACGCGCTGCATTACACGGTGCGATTCCCGCACAGACCCCCCCCCAGAGCGGTGAGCGCAACCCCCGGCCCCACTCGCCCGCAGTGCGGTGCACGGTGCGATTCCTGCATAGATCCACCCCAGAGCGCTGAATGCAACCCCCGGCCCCCTCCTCCCCAGGGCGGTGAGTGCAACTTGTATCCTTAATGTGATGGTTCTTTTATTTCCCTCGGCGGGACCATGGCACTTGAGGGCCTGGGGGGCACGCACGGATCAGGGCCAGCTCTAGGGTTCACACAGGTGCTGGGGGCCTGCCTCACCCCCTGCCTTGAAGTGGTTTCAATCATATGCGGGGTTTACAGTGCATTCAATGACTCTCAGCCCCCCTGATTTCGTGCTGGCCGAAGCTGTGTCTGCGGTAGGAAACGGGCCCGTTTGGGATCACCTCACCCGGCCTGCCTACGGGAGTAACAGGACTATGTGGGCCTGTGTCAAGACTATATGGGCCTGTGTCACGCTGGCCTGAACCCTGCGCCCTGCATGCTGGGGGTGCCAGGAGGAGAATAGTGTGGCCACGCACAATTTTGGCCCCTGTATGCCACATGGTGGTAACAATGGGAAAGTGCCAGGGTCCAGGCTCCCGGAGAGACCCAAGAACAGCCGGTATCATGGCCCCGCCTCTACCGGGGTTGCGGGAGACGCTGCGTTTCGCTTCCCCCACCCCAGAGGCAAGAGTGACCCCCCCAGAGGTGGGTGCGACACACGAGTGAACCCCACAGGTGGGAGCGACACGCGAGTGACCCCCCTAAGTAGGGTGCCACACTCGAGTTGTAGAACTGATCAATGAAATTGTTTTTAATTGTTCACTTTATTAATATAACTTCATAAGTAAAGTTTATGAATAAAACTACATTCATTCATAAAACCAGGTACCCCAATAACTGGCTAATTGAGTTTCACTTTCAATCCAATTGCTGTTTAAATGACTGAAACTTGCACTGCTTCAACATTGTAACTTTGTGCTGCCAACGTGGAAGGACATCTGTGCCCAACAGAGACCCAGCTCTTCCTTGTGCCCGGCTTTCCTGGCCAGTTGGCCACCACAAGCTACGAACCCAAACCACGAACTCAAGCTACATTCAGGACAGGTAATTATACAGCACTGCAGAACATCTGGGGCGGGGGTGTGTGTGTGTGTATACAGACATAGGTATTAGATATTAGTTATTGGTCATAAATCAAATTGTGTTATAATAAACGTGACAGCTTTTCTTGTCCCCTGAAATGATCCTGTGCAGTTTTGTCTGTGTAACAGAGTGACCTCCCCGAGGTGGGTGCAATACGTGAGTAACTCCCCCAGAGGATGGTGAGATACACTAGTGACCCCCCCCGAGGTAGGTGTGATACATGAGTGACCCCCCCCAGAGGTGGTACGATACACGACTGAACCCCCTCGAGGTGAGTGCGATACGCGAGTGAACCTCCCCAGGTGGGTGCGATACAAGAGTAACTCCCCTAGAGGATGATGCGATATACCAGTGACCCCCACTGAGGTGGGTGCAATATGCGAGTGACCCCCCAGAGGTGGGTGCGATACACCAGTAACACGCCCCAGAAATGGGTTTGATACACGAGTGACCCCCGCAGAGGTGGGTTGAGAGTGCGGGGCGAGTGAGGGCAGGTGGTGGCTGGGCAGTGGGAACTCATACTTACCTGGCAGGGGAGATACCACGATCACGAAAGTGGTTTTCCCAGGATGAGGCTCATCCATTGCACTGAGGGTGTGCTGACCCCTGCGATTTCCCCAAATGCGGGAAACTCAACTGCACCATTTGTGGTAGTGGGGGACTGCATTCACGCTCCCCCCTGACACGCGGTCAAAGGCAGAGAGAAAAGCTCGGGGAGGATTGTTCAGAGCGCGCTAGGTTTTACCCACAGCTTTGTCCCACAGATTAATGCTTTCACCTTAAGAACAAATGTGCTTGCTTAGAAAGAGCTGTGTGGTAACTTATAACTATAGGCAATTACACTGTGTATCGCCTCTGGAGACAAAGCAGAGAGTAGCCTGGGTTGCTGGGGCATTCACAGTATAGGCAGTGGACTGTGCCTGGAAAAACCCTGATCAGAAGGGAGAGAGACACTCGAGAGGCGAAAGCTGAGGAGACGGTGCCCTTGCTGGACCACGAGTGAGGAATATACTGTAACCATTGAACAGGTTTCAGAGTAGCAGCCGTGTTAGTCTGTATTTGCAAACAGAAAAGGAGGACTTGTGGCATCTTAGAGACTAACAAATTTATTTGAGCATAAGCTTTCGTGAGCTATATCCGGTGAAGTGAGCTGTAGCTCATGAAAGCTTATGCTTAAATAAATTTGTCAGTCTATAAGGTGCCACAAGTACTCCTTTTCTTTTAACCATTAAACACTAACTCTGAATAACCCCACGCAGGCAGTGTCTGCCTTACTCCCTGAAGCCCAACGGTCGATATCCCTAATACATGTTTATCCTAACTAGTGGAACCTACACCCATTGTGTTACACTAGCCTATTTACAGGTTTCAGAGGAGCAGCCCTGTTAGTCTGTATTTGCAAAAAGAAAAGGAGGACTTGTGGCACCTTAGAGACTAAGAAATTTATTAGAGCATAAGCTTTAGTGAGCTACAGCTCACTTCATCGGATGCATTTTGGCAGTTATGGTGACTTAAGATTCTTTTTCACCCTTTCTCTTCGTTCCCTTCTTGTCTGATGTCTGGCATTTAGGCTAAGCCCTTTCGACTTCTGATGGCAATTCCCACATAGCGAGTTTTCTCCGTTAGTCTTTCCCATTTTGGGGTGGCTCAATACTCTGACTTTGGGAGAAAAGGTCTGATTTCCTGTTAATCTCCTTGAAACTCTTTGGGAGTGATGTAATTAATCCCTGGTACAATGTGTCTTTTTTCATGTCCTCTGTGTTGTGAATCGCAATCACTGCTTGGGTACCTAAGCAAAAACTTGGATTTTTTTTTCCCTCTCTTCTGTCCAAGCAGAATGAAGTGATGTTCATCAGCAAATATGCACTCAGTGAGCACTGCTGTAGACACTCTTACTACCTGACCTTGCTTAAAGTTCCTGTATGTGGCTGTTAAACACCTTTGGGATGATTACCCATGTGGTTATTTAATGATGTCACACTCACCTTGCTGTAACACGCAAGCTCCTCATTCAGCTGCAGAGAGCTTTGTACACAAGCTGTGATGAAATAGAAACTCTCTGTAATATTTTTATGCTTCATGGGTGCCTCAGTTTCCCTCTGTACTTTGCATCGTTACCCATTGCAGAAGTGTTAAATCTGCTCTTGGGGCATGGCAGGAGAGATGAGGTGTTGGGTCACTGGCCTTGAACGAATGGGTTATTGAAGGGCTGGCTGCAACCAACCCATGCCAATGGAGGGTCCACAAAGACAATGGATGCCCCAAGGAATGAGCAACTGACACCTATCCACAGGAATCTCCGGCAGGCCGAACATGTGAGCTCAGCATGGGTCTGCAGGAGTTCGACAATGGACTCTCACCTGGGACTGACACAGAGAGGCAGGGCCAGAAATGGATTCCATAGCATCTTGGCCGGCTGATTATGCTGGCTTGGTGAGCATGGACTATGTTCCAGTTGCCTAATAAACCTTGCTCTGTTTTGAAAAAGCTGCCGGGTGAACTGCCCATCCTTAGAGCCCTGCAGATTTCTGGCTAGAAATGCCCCACTTTGTAGCTGATTGTCCTGGGTTTACCACCACACCTTGTATAGTTATTTTTGCAGTTTCTGAGAACTGGCGTAAATGTGTGACAGGAAATGTGTGGATTTGCTTCTGAGCTAATGGCTGATGGGTTTCAACCAATTGGGTCGGTGGCCAAAGAAGCATCTGCCATTCTGCACCCTTTTGCTCATAGTGCCACAGTGAAGGGGGAGGGCACTTGATTGCACACTATCACGCCTGGTAGGCATAATTCACCACCAGTGAGGCACCACCGGAAGTTGTAGTGCAAACGGGACCCTGGTGTTTTCACCATCCTGCCATGTAACCCTGTTGCAGCGTGAGATCACTTGATGGTGAAAACCCTGATCCCTGCTGCCACTGGCACTTTCCCATTGTTACCACCATGTGGCATACAGGGGCCAAAATTGTGCGTGGCCACACTATGCTCCTCCTGGCACCCCCAGCATGCAGGGCGCAGAGTTCAAGCCAGGGTGACACAGGCCCACAGAGTCCTGTGGAGATTCTGGGCTGTTACAGCCCCTAGGCAGGCCGGGTGAGGTGATCCCAAACGGGCCCATTTCCTACCGCACACACAGCTTCGGTCAGGAGGAAATCAGGGGGGCTGAGAGTCATTGAATGCACAGTAAACCCTGCATATGATTGAAACCACTTCAAGGCACGGGGTGAGGCAGGCCCCCAGCACCTGTGTGAACCCTAGAGCTGGCCCTGATCCGTGCGTGCCCCCCAGGCCCTCTAGTGCCATGGTCCCGCCGAGGGAAATAAAAGAACCATCACATTAAGGATACAAGTTGCACTCACCGCCCTGGGGTGGAGGGGGCCGGGGGTTGCATTCAGCGCTCTGGGGTGGATCTATGCGGGAATCGCACCGTGCTCCGCACTCCGGGCGGGTGGGGCCGGGGGTTGCGCTCAACGCCCTGGGGGGGGGAGTGTCTGTGCGGGAATCGCACCGTGCACCGCACTCCGGGCGAGTGGGGCCGGGGGTTGCGCTCACCGCCCTGGGGGGGGGGGTCTGTGCGGGAATCGCACCGTGTAATGCAGCGCGTGTGCGGGGGGACGGGGGGAGGGATGTTTGCAGTTTGCACACGGCGCCCTGGTGTCTGCGGGGCGAGCCCCGCGCAATGCACTCCGGAGGCCTTTGCACGCAGCTCTGGGCGGGGGCACCCCCGAGCGTTGTGCAAGGCACTCGGCACGGCCGGCTTTGCACGCGGCGCGCGGCTCGGGGCGGGGGCACCCCCGAGCGTCGTGCAATCCCGCAACGCGGCTCGTGCGGCGATAGGAGCCGCCAGCAGCCCCCAGCTCTGTTCGCTGCTTCGGGGCCCGTGTGCACGGCGGGCGGGGGCGGGGGCGGGGGCGGGGGTTGCGCTCGCTCCCACGCCTCCGCCGGGATAAATAGGAGGCGTCGGGCAGCTCCGCTCCCACCCTCGCCGCGCCTCCGCTCCGCTCCGCTCCGCTGGACCGAGCAGCCACCGCAGCCCCCGGGGAGCGATGGATCCCCAGGACTGTCTTTGTGTTGCCGGTGAGTGACTCCTCCCCGCTGCGGGACGCACAGACCCTGCTCCAAGCTGCTGCGGGGGCCTTATGGGGCTCGGCTGCCCCCTCGCTGGGAGACAGCCGCCCTCCGCGCCGGGGCAGGGGAAAGATCCCGCCCCCGGGAGCGGCTCCGGCCTCTGCCTGGGGCTGCTGTGAAATCTCTGCCACTGGAGCCTGCGAACCCACCTCCCCGGCTCCCATGTCCCTCGCTTCTACCTTGGCGCCCTGGCCTGGCTTCTCCAGCGGGGGGAAGCCCATTTTTAGGCCCCTTTCCAATCTATTTTCATGGCGTGGGGAAAAGCTTCTGCAGTGACTTTTCTAAGATCCAGGTAAGGGACCAATTCAAAGCCAGGGCTAACCTAGAGGTAACTTCTGCCCAGCAGAGCAGTGGGAAGCAAGTGACTGCGATGAAGCCTGGCGCTGAGGGGGGTAATCCCTTATTTCTTGTCAAGGTCCAGACTCAAGATAAAAGACTAGAATAAGCAGGACAAGTTAATACAAAGCCTTTGTGGTCTGGTTAAAAAAACGCCTGGGGGTTTGGGCCCATGGTCTGTCTATTGACTTTCCCCCTTGTTGGGTTTTTTCATGCTGGTGATAAAATTGAGCCCTTGCCTGGTGATAGTTCTCCTGTTTTTAGTCCAGCTGTGATGCTCATTTCCCCTTTCTTTCTCCACCAGGTCGCTCCTGTACCTGTGCTGATTCCTGCAAATGCAAAAATTGCAAGTGTACCTCTTGCAAAAAGAGTGAGTATTTGCCCCCCCTTTTAAAAATGTTTGTTGCCCGCCTTGCTGAGACTGAGACGAATGAGGGTTTGGTCACTGGCTTCCATGGCAGCAGTATGGAGACTGGAATATAGAAGCTAGAATTTCTGGCCCAGATGTAGCATAACAATTAAGCGTGGGCTCAACTTTTGTCTGTGGGAGTTGGGGCTCTGCTTTCTGGGCCTGCTGCAAAGCCCATCAAAGGGAAGGTGAGTCTTGCCTTTCATTTCGGTGGGAAGTTGGGAGCAGGCTGCAAGTGCTTTGCTGACTGGCGATGGATTTAAGCATATGCTTTAAAATGAGCAGGTGCTTTGCTGAAGCAGGGCTTCTGTTCTTAAACTGTATACTTGCTTTCCAAGTGTAGGCCTGAAAGGTGGAATCAGTGTCCTTTCCATAAGTATAATTTGTAAAAACTTCTGTTCTTTCCACCGCAACCATTTGTTTGCATTTTGTTTTTTGTACGTAGAGTGTTCTTAACAAAACTGTTGGGTCAGATAAAGGATTCTGACCTATTTTATAAAGTATAGTTCACAGCATGCTTTCGTTCCTTGTCTCATCCATGTTGAACTTACTTAAATTCTTACAGGGGAGGGTGGTTGTTGTTGTTTTTTTTGTCTGGCATCTCCAATAATCTTGTCTTGATTTTTATCTTTTCAGGTTGTTGCTCCTGTTGCCCAGCTGGATGCAATAATTGTGCCAAGGGTTGTGTCTGCAAAGGTCTAGCATCCGGGAAATGTAGCTGCTGTTCCTAAAATGGCTATTTTCTGTTCTCCTGTAAATATTCTGTATGAAAGGCAAAACTAATTTTGTTTGTAGTGTAGCAATGACTATTTTGTACCTTTCACAGAAATGTCGATTTGAGGTTAAATGAAAATAAAGGCCATGACTGGAGAAATGTAATGCCCGATTTACTCAGCATGTTCATTCAATTTGGTGATTTCCAGCTTGCAAGACTAAACCCCTGTTCAGAGTTTAGTTCTTGCACAGGGTGTTAGCAGCACATCTCATGGGAGCATTAACAAGAGCCCGGAGACTAAAGCTTCATGCATGAGCTGCAGCAGTGATTTGGCTTTGCTTTTGCCAGCAGAGCTTCAGGCAAAAGGAGACGTTTTCAAACACAATATTTCTTCAGTGGTGGCTCAGAGTTGTTTTTGCGTCTTGGTAGGAAGGGGAAGCAGCCTAGGAATCGCTGTGTCTAGAACACAGGGCCTAGGTCTGCAAGCTGCTGACCCTCAATTCATTGTGCCAAATTCAGGGAGAGTCCAATGCAGAGACTTTCAGGATGGGAGGAGTGAAGTCCAAACTGCCGTAACATACCTTCATCCTGATTTCTTAACACATATATTGCGTCAACGTGGGGCCTGTCTATACTGCCACTTCCAAATGCATTGATAACCAGCTAGTGACAGGGCTGGCTCAGAACATCTTTTGTGTCTACGTATCAGGGTTAGTAGCTGCAGCAGCTTACCCTATCCCCCCAGGCTGGAAACATGGCTGTTTTCCTGTAACCAGGCCCCAATGCTTTACAATCACGATAGGCTCCCCAACTCTGCAGGCGTAACTGGTCTGGCTTTCAGCTCGCTGCACTCGGCCAGGCTGTCCCAGACGTGGTTGCTGTAGGTGTTGCTCTGTATGTATGTCCTGTAGGCACTCTATTCACATGAGGCCCCATGGGCAAGCGGCCCAGAATGCAACAATACAAATGCAACCAGCCACAAGGGTAGACATGGACATACAAAGGTTAAGGGAAAATAGCTGACTTAGCTCCAGTCTCAGAAATTAAAAACCTGGGCCTCTTTAGAAATTGTACGTCTCTAACTGTGTTGGAAGGAACAGTGGCTTAATTGTTCCTAGATCATCATAGGAGGGCTTGTAGGCTTCCTGGTCGCTTGTCTGGGGCTTGCAGCCACCTTGGAGGTTGCACGCGTACCCGTTTGTCAGCAGTGGGACTTCTAAAGTAAAATGACCCAGCAAGTAGTTACTGTAGCCAGAGGAAAAGCCATTCCCCGGGCTGGATTTTTACCGACGTGGGAGAAATGACTATGAGAAGGAGAGGGGAGCTAGCTGAGAAAGAGTGACCATGTGCAACTGCAAGGAATTGGAGGAGGGAGCAGGGCAGCCCAAGGATATGAGATTTCAGGATGGCAGACTGGGGTATTAAGAAATCTAGTGAGGAGGGTGCACTGGGAGAAAGGATAAAAATCTACCACTTTAGAAAATGGCCATCTAAAGCGTGTGCAGTGCTCAGATGCTCCAGTAATGGGGGCCATAAAGTATCTAAGTAGAATTTGAGCCTTGATGCTGCAGCAAAGAAGGCCTATGTCATTTTGGACTCCACATATGGAAGGAGGCTGGGGCCTCTTTCCCCCTCTGGGGTGCTAGGTGTCTCTGGGGAAGCCGCATTGTTGATTGTTGCTTGCATGCTCCCTTCTAAACTGTTCGAATTGAAGACGTCTTCCCATTGCACCTGGCCCGAGTCCATCTCCTAATTGTTGCTGCTCAGCAATTCCATAGCCTGGCTGGCCAAGGAAAGTGAGGTCTAACACTCAACTCTGACATTGCTAGTCTGTTTATCTTCACAACATCCCTGTCAGGGCAGGGCTGCGCTATTATCCCCACCGTATAGATGGGAAACTGAGGCCCAGAGAGACAAAGTGACTAAGGCCTTGTCTCCAGTAAAAAAATTCAGTCAACCTAAGTTAGGTCAATGTACAGCCACCACAGTAATTACTGTGATGGTTCACGTCCACACTATGACCCCCTGTCGGTGGTACATGTCCTCCCCAGGAGCACTTCCACCAACATTAACTGTGTGGGGTATTGTGGGACACTGGAGCCCCTGGCCCAGGCATGTGTGGGTCAGGCTGTCAGCCCTGGGGTGGTCGGGCTCCCGCTGACAGCCAACAGGCGATGTAAGTAAGGCAGTGTCTACACACACATTGCATCAACCTAATGACATCGACCTAAGCACTACACCTCTCGTGGAGGGGGCGTTCTTAGGTCAGTGTAGTGGGCAACGGACGTCAGCGGGAACAACGCTGCAGTGTTGACACTGATAGAGTTAGGTTGACACAAGATGCCTTACGTCCACCTAACTGTAGTTCAGACCAAGCCTAAGGAAATCTGTGGCAGAGCAGAAAACTAGACCTAGATCTCCCAAGTGGCACCCTTAACCATTGCACCATCCTTCCTCTCAAAGGCTAGCTTCTAGGTAACATTATCAGCCCTCGGGCTCTTTCAAGATTATAACCTCCCAGGTGCTCCCTCCGGGTGACTATGCTAGATATGAGCTGGCAGTACCGTAAGGCACGAATGCAATACTGGGCTGCGTGTCACCAGACAGGGAGAAGGTAGCTCCCTACCTCACACCATGTGGAATATTGTGTTCAGGCCAGAGCCCCTCGCTACTGGAAAGATAGTAAAGAATTGGAGGGAGCTCTGAGAAGAGAAACAAAATTAATCAGGAGGCTGGAGGGGGTCTGGTTTCTGAGGAAAGACTGGAAATGTGATTCAATACATAGAACTGGGCAAAGGGATGGCTAAAGTGGGGTGGGTGGGCATGAGGAAATGCTGCTAGTAGCTGAAGGGTGTCAACCCCAAGGAAGGAAAGGGATTGATGTTAAAAGTTTCTGTGTCCAGCTAAAGATGCTGCAGTGCTCCCACTTCTGCAGTTTAAGAAAATGATGTCATCAATCTTATCGATATGTGTTAGCTCTGTAGATACATTAAGTGGCTGTTGAAGGGGGAGGGAGATTGCGGAGTTGCCATGTGGTGGGGGTTGCATGGGGCTTATTTTGTGGAGGTGGCAGAACTGCTGGAGTTTTGCATTTCAAAGGTGGTCACCCTACTCGTGGTTGCGTGGGATAATGAAGGAAAAGCCACAACTGACAGGTCAAATAGTACCCGGATAGTGGGTTTAGCCATTTTGGGGCACCAATCGTGCAACACCTCAGGCTAATTTTCCAGGGCACTGAGCATCCCCAGTTCCCACTGACTAATATTCAGCCCCAACGTTCCTCTTCTTCATTTCCTCCTATCGCCCTCTGGGTGCTCCCTGTGTACTGTGCTCAATAATCCCGTTCCTTCCTTAGGGTTTACACCCTTCAGCTACTAGAAGCATTTCCTCATGCCCACCCATCCTACTTTAGCCATCCCTTCACCCAGTTCTATGCATTGAACCACATTTCCAGTCTTTCCTCAGAAACCAGACCCCCTCCAGCCTCCTTCCATATGTGGAGTCCAAAATGACATCGGCCTTCTTTGCTGCAGCATCAAGGCTCAAACTCTACTTAGGTACTTTTATGGCCCCCATTACTGGAGCATCTGAGCACTGCACACGCTTTAGCTGGCCGTTTTCTAAAGTGGTAGATTTTTATCCTTTCTCCCAGTGCACCCTTCTCACTAGATTTCTTAATTCCCCAATCTGCCATCCTGAAATCTCACCCCCAGGGCGGTGAGTGCAACCCCCGGTCCCTCCCACCCAGCGTGCGGTGCACAGTGCGATTCCCGCACAGACCCCCCCCCCCGGGCGGTGAGCGCCACCCCCAGCCCCACTCGCCCGGAGTGCGGAGCACGGTGCGATTCCCGCACAGACCCCCCCAGGGCGGTGAGTGCAACGCGTATCCTTAATGTGATGGTTCTTTTATTTCTCTCAGCGGGACCATCGCACTAGATGGCCTGGGGGGCTCGAACGGATCAGGGCCAGCTGTAGGGTTCACACAGGTGCTGGGAAGAAGGGTGCTCGGGGGCTGCCTCACCTCCTGCCTTGAAGTGGTTTCAATCATATGCAGGGTTTACAGTGCATTCAATGGCTCTCAGCCCCCCTGATTTCTTGCTGGCCGAAGCTGCGTCTGTGGTAGGAAATGGGCACGTTTGGGATCACCTCACCAGGCCTGCCTAGGGGCTGTAACAGCCCAGAATCTCCACAGGACTCTGTGGGCCTGTGTCACCCTGGCCTGAACCCTGGGACCTGCATGCTGGGGGTGCCAGGAGGAGCATAGTGTGGCCACACACAATTTTGGCCCCTCTATGCTACATGGTGGTAACAATGGGAAAGTGCCAGTGGCAGCAGGGATCGGGGTTTTCACCATCATGTCATCTCATACTCTAACAGGGTTACATGGCAGGGTGGTGAAAACATCAGCGTCCCGTTTGCACTACAACTTCCAGTGGTGCCTCACTGGTGGTGAATTATGCCTACCAGGCGTGCTAGTGTGCAATCAAGTGCCCTCCCCCTTCACTGTGGCACTATGAGCAAAAGGGTGCAAAATGGCAGATGCTTCTTTGGCCACCGACCCAATTGGTTGAAACCCATCAGCCATTAGCTCAGAAGCAAATCCACACATTTCCTGTCACACATTTACCCCAATTCTCAGAAACTGCAAAAATAACTATACAAGGTGTGGTGGTAAACCCAGGACAATCGGCTACAAAGTAGGGCTGGGGGTAATAATCAGTCCCAGAAGGTTAAAAGGCCCCTCCCTATCTATTGAGAAAAGTTAACCACAGGTTAATAAGGTTTAGCTGAAAAGGGGTTGCTAGAGAACCAATTAGGTTCAGCTGACTCCAACGGCTTGAGACCTTTTTAAATTCTCCCCTGTTAGGATGGGACAGCAGTGTGAGTGCGGATACTTGCTAGCTCCTTCAGCAAGACACTGAACCTTTCCAGGAAGGGAGGCTGCATCCCCTTCCAGAGGGGAAAGGAGAACAGGCACAAGAGACTGACTGTGGAAATGTATAGCCTGACCCTGTGTCACCTAGACGGACTGCCTTCCCAAACCTGTGTCTCCACGGCTAAAAAGAACTGGGCCTGCTGAGGAGAACAAGATACTTTGCCATAAAGGTTAGGAGCAAACCAGTGAATCTTTTACATGCCAGCAGTCGGGGTATTTATGTTTGCTCTGTTTGCATCCTTCAGGACTTTCTCTGCATTCAGAAACATTGGGCGGTGAGCGGCTCTCATTTCCTCACTATCTGTCATTCCAAGACTGTCTCCACATCCACAGGTATACAGTTTTCCTACAGGGAAATGAATCAGCCGTTTTAGCCAGGAGCAGAGTGTAGGAGTGGGCATAGGGCACAGACGGCAGGATTGGACGTAGAGTCTGAGTTACATTCACCCTGTTGTAAATGAGCTTTTATTCCACTGAGATCAATTAAAGACTGGACTGTGGTATCTTTACCCTCATGGAGTAGTACCCTCGTCCTCGAACGCTTACAGAGTAAGATGCTATTTGACTATTTGAGAACAAGTGCTTCACATGTGCTATGGACCCCTACCCAGAAAAACAGCAAAGCACATTTAACTTTGAGAACAAGAGAAATCCCATTGATTTTAAGAGTTGATCATTCATATTACAGTAGGATCAGGACCCTGTGGCGCTAGGCGCTGTACATCTACATATAAGAGACAATCCCTGTCGGTTAGAGACAAGACAGAGAAAGGGTGGGAGGGAAAACAGGCCCAGAGCGGTGAAGTGACTTATCCAAGGATGTACAGCAGGTAAGTGGCAGAGCTAGGAATAGCACCTGCTTCTCCTGACCTTTAGTCCAGAGCCCCCATCAAGCAGACCACACCTACAATGTACATGTTCAGCATGCATCTCAGAGCTTTGCTGGACCCGTTCACTTGTATCACGTGGCCTTGTCTGGAAGTTGTAATTAATATATCCCAGGATTCCTTTTTGCAAAAACCTGTACTGAGCAAAAGGAGAACTGATACACATAATACGCTTGTATCTGGAAATATGATTCACCTTATGTCATACATCCAAAGGATCTGTACTACGCCCCAGCATTTAAATAATGCTTTAGAGGAACCCCTTCTGTGTGCCAGCCCCTAAGGGGCCTCCCTCTTCCTTAAGGGTAGGCTATGTGGTCTCAATGCCTCTGAGACCAAGCCTCTGTGCTCCCACACGCCTGTTTCACACCGTGAGCTCTGCCCAGTGAGCCCAAGTGAGAGAGACGCCTGGATAGAGACTTTGACTCTCTTCAGGGACCAATGCACCTCGGCAAGTATTGGTAGAGCCCTGCATGGATATAAAATTGGTACCCACATCGATCCGCAAACATGGTCCATGGATATAGAGCATTTAGCCAGAAATCTGAAGGGCTCTAAGTATCGTCAGTGACACCTGGCAGCTTTTTCCAAACAGAGCAAGGTTTATTAGGCAACTGGAACATAGTCCATGCTTGCCGAGCCAGCATAATCAGCCGGCCAAGATGCTATGGAATCCATTTCTGGCCCTGCCTCTCTGTGTCAGTCCCAGGTGAGAGTCCATTGTCGAACTCCTGCAGACCCATGCTGAGCTCACATGTTCGGCCTGCCGGAGATTCCTGTGGATAGGTGTCAGTTGCTCAGTCCTTGGGGCATCCATTGTCTTAGTGGACCCTCCATTGACATTGGTTGGTTGCAGCCAGCACTTTAATAACCCATTCGTTCAAGGCCAGTGACCCAACACCTCATCTCTCCTGCCATGCCCCAAGAGCAGATTTAACACTTCTGCAATGGGTAACAATGCAAAGTACAGAGGAAACTGAGGTACCCATAGGCAGCATAAAAATATTACAGAAAGTTTCTATTTCATCACAGCTTGTCTACAAAGCTCTCTGCAGCTGAATGAGGAGCTTGCGTGTTACAGCAAGGTGAGTGTGACATCATTAAATAACCAGATGGGTAACAGAGTAGCAGCCGTGTTAGTTTGTATTCGCAAAAAGAAAAGGACGACTTGTGGCATCTTAGAAACTAACAAATTTATTTGAGCATTAGCTTTGGTGAGCTACAGCTCACTTCATCGGATACATGGGTAAACATGGCTAATCATCCCAAAGGTGTTTAACAGCCACATACAGGAGCTTTAAGCAAGGTCAGGTAGTAAGAGTGTCTACAGCAGTGCTCACTGAGTGCATATTTGCTGATGAACATCACTTCGTTCTGCTTGGACAAAAGAGAGGGAAGAAAAAATCCAAGTGTTTGCTTAGGTACCCAAGCAGTGATTGCGATTCACAACGCAGAGGACATGAAAAAAGACACACTGTACCAGGGATTAATTACATCACTCCCAAAGAGTTTCAAGGAGATTAACAGAAAATCAGACCTTTTCTCCCAAAGTCAGAGTATTGAGCCAACCCATAATGGGAAAGACGAACGGAGAAAACTCGCTATGTGGGAATTGCCATCAGAAGTCGGAAGGGCTTAGTCTAAATGCCAGACATGAGACAGGAAGGTTAGGAAGAGAAAGGGTGGAAAAGAATCTTAACTCCTGGAGGTGGAAGTTCCATTTTTCCAGGAGCAAATCACCATAATTGCCAAATATGCTAGTGTAACACAATGGGTGTAGGTTCCACTAGTTAGGATAAACATGTATTAGGGATATCGACCGTTGGCCTTCAGGGAGTAAGGCAGACCCTGCCTGCCTGGGGTTATTCAGAGTTAGTGTGCAAAGGTTACAGTCAGGACCCTGTGTGTACTGTGTGGCGCAAGGTGTCACGAACTACATCTGTATTCCTCACTCGTGGTCCAGCAAGGGCTCCGTCTCCTCAGCTTTCGCCTCTCGAGTGTCTCTCTCCCTTCTGATCAGGGTTTTCCCAGGCACAGTCCACTGCCTATACTGTGAATGCCCCAGCAACCCAGGCTACTCTCTGCTTTGTCTCCAGCGGCGATACACAGTGTAATTGCCTATAGTTGTAAGTTACCACACAGCTCTTTCTAAGCAAGCACATTTGTTCTTCAGGTGAAAGCATTACAGAGAAAAGACTTTACAACAATAAAAGAACCCAAGTGCGTGCCAATAAGCTTACCAGAAATCACCCCCCACTTCAACTAGGGCTCTGGTAAGAGTCAGTGCTTCAAACCCCACCGTGGGGGGGTTTTATGGTTACAAGTTCATAACAGCTGTTAGCTCAGAACAAGAGCCCCCGTGAATAGGTCAAGTCCTTCAAATCCGTCTCAGGAAGGATTGGGGCCTCCCTTGGTCAGACGGTCCTGTCCATTTGCTGGATCAGAAAGAAGGCCCCAAGTCGGTTTAAATTCAGATTATTTGTCCAAGAACCCTTTGTTAGTCTGTTGGTCTCTAGGGAATCCAGTGTGAACCAGTATATGTAAGCCTGTCCAGGTGGGGGTACCTCTTGGGAGGTGAATTTGCCCAATCACTCCCCACTGTTCGGAGCTCCTGGGGGGCTGCGGTCCCTCTCCCCCAGGGAATTAAACACAGACCTTGGCGTACAATGAAACACAAACTCAGGGGTGAAATTAAGTCGAGTGACTTACCGGTACTCTGGGCCAGCTCTGGTCCCCAGAAGGGGTGGGGCTGAGGGGGGTCAGAGCCAACCCACCCTGTAAGGTAAGTGCCCCCCTCCTTCACGCTCCTCCTCTCCCTGCCCGCTCCCCCACCGGGGTAGCAGCAGCAGCACCGGGCTCTGGGTGCTATTTAAAGGGCCCAGAGCTCCCCTGCTTCTATTGCCCTGGTCCTTTAAATACCCCCAGAGCCCTGGAGTAGCGGCGGTGGGGCTCCGGCAGCTATTTAAAGGCTCTGGGTGGTAGAAGCAGGGGAGTCCCCTTAAATAGCTGCCGGAGCCCCGCAGCCGCTAACCTAGGGCTCCAGCAGCAGGGCTCTGGAGGAAAGTTAAAGGGCCTGGGGCTCCAGCCACTGCTAGGAGCCCCAGGCCCTTTAAATTGCCCCCTGGGGAAGCCGGGCTTCCCCAGTACGGTGCACCAGCTCTTGCCAGTAAGCTCTACTGGGGCGTACCGGCTTACTTTCACCTCTGCATAAACTTAATGTAGTAAGGTCTCCCAAAGACTTTACAGAAAATTGCCGTATCTGTCATACAGCGATCACAAATTCTGCAGCCAGGATCTCTCCATACATAATACCCATGGTTAATGTGCTACAAAACTCCATCTACAATATAACTACCATTACTATTTGTCCCAGATGTAAGGTCCCAGGTCACCATTGAGGTGGAGGTGTTGTGCCTTGTGTGGGAAAATGATGGATTGATCCAAGTCTCACTGAATGCTGCCAGAAACTGTGTCAAACTGGGTGACGTTGACGATTGATTTAATGACTGTAATGTCACAATAAGCCCGTTGATGTGCCCCTCCCCCATGGCTGTTATAGACATTGCAGTTTTTAAACCAGAGGCTGGGGGAAAGCCAACAGGTACAGAGGAGCATGTGGTTTGGACAGAGACATCCTTAGACAATTTCCATTAATAGATCCTCCCCTATGTCCTAGTAATGAGGAGAGGATGGAAGATGATAAAATACAGGTCGGATCTGATTAGAAACAGTCACATGAAAAAAAGTCTCATTCAATTAGATCATGAGACAGGTACCAGCCCGAGGGGAACATCTACCCTGCTAGTTTTACCCCATAGTACGAGCCCTGCACGCCTGAGTCAGTTGACCCGGGCTCTGAGATTTGCTGCTGCAGGCCTTGGGATTTTTTGCAGTGTAGACATAATCTCACAAATCAGTCGGCCTCGGGTCAGCAAGCACTCAGGACCTGGGTCTTAAGACCCTGCTAAGGGGGGTGGGTTCAGCAGTGACTTGGCTGGACCATGTAACAAGCACTCTATTGCCAACTGCAAAAATCCACTTCTACCTTCCCTGAGTATATGCACCCACCACCCCATTCACTCCGCAGCCTGTGTAACCATTCAGTGCTAAAATATATACACCGCCATCCTGCACTCCTGCTCAGACCTCTATAGGTGTCATCCTGCTACTTCTTCCCTGTTTTTAAAGCCAGTAAACAAGCATCACTCTTCCCTCTCATTCATCCTCAGCGTAACTCTTTCACCGCCAGCCTACATCCACACTCTCCCCTGCCTTTCTTGTCCCAGGTATAACTCTTTTCAGATAACGATATTGACATCCATTGTCAAGTGCTTTCAGATCTCCTGATGAAAAGCCAAGTGGGAATTGTTATTTTTCAGTACAAGAGTGCAAGCACTAGTTCCCTCTCCTTCCCATTCACTGAGCATTAGGGACACAAGAAATAATCCTAATACAATGTTTAAAGATCGCTGTAACATTCCTAAACCAGTTTCCCAGGGGCATACGTGGCATATGTAGACTACGTGATAGTGGAAAGGTTTAATGGGCACTCGTTAGTGAGGAAAGAATCATAGAATCATAGAATCATAGAATATCAGGGTTGGAAGGGACCCCAGAAGGTCATCTAGTCCAACCCCCTGCTCAAAGCAGGACCAAGTCCCAGTTAAATCATCCTAGCCAGGGCTTTGTCAAGCCTGACCTTAAAAACCTCTAAGGAAGGAGATTCTACCACCTCCCTAGGTAACGCATTCCAGTGTTTCACCACCCTCTTAGTGAAAAAGTTTTTCCTAATATCCAATCTAAACCTCCCCCATTGCAACTTGAGACCATTACTCCTCGTTCTGTCATCTGCTACCATTGAGAACAGTCTAGAGCCATCCTCTTTGAAACCCCCTTTCAGGTAGTTGAAAGCAGCTATCAAATCCCCCCTCATTCTTCTCTTCTGCAGACTAAACAATCCCAGCTCCCTCAGCCTCTCCTCATAAGTCATGAGGGAAAGGAATGAGTGAGGCATGTTGTCCCAAAAGAATGCCCATAAGACCGAAATAACAAGTCGCACTCACCTGGGGGAGTCACTCGCATATCACACTCACCTCGGGGGGAGTCACTCGTGTCGTGCCCACCTCGGGGGGGTCACTCGTGTATCGTACCCATCTCGGGGGGGGGTCACTCGTGTGTCGCACCCACCTTGGAGGGGTCACATGTGCGTTGCACCCACCTCGGGGGGGTCACTCACAGATCACACTCACCTCAGGGGAGAACCTTGGGGGGGTTCTCTCGCGTATCACACTCACCTCGGGTGGAGTCACTTGTGTGTCGTGCCCATCTCGGGGAGGTCACTCGTGTCTCGTACCCATTTCGGGGGGGTCACTCGTGTGTCGCACCCACCTAGGAGGGGTCACTCGTGTGTCGCACCCACCACGGGGGGTTCATTGGTGCATCGCACCCACCTTGGGGAGGGTCACTCATGTGTCACGCCCACATCCGGGGGGGTCACTTGTGTGTCGCACCCACCTCGGGGGGGTTCGCTCATGTATCGCGCCCACCTCCGGGGGGGTCACTCGTGTATCAAATCCATTTCCGGGGCGGGTCACTGGTGTATCGCACCCACCTCTGGGAGGGTCACTGGTGTATCGCACCCACCTCAGGGGGGGTCACTGGTGTATCGCACCCACCTTAGGTGGGGTCACTGGTGTATCGCACCATCCTCTGGGGGAGTTACTCGCATATCGCACCCACCTCGGGGGTGGGGATCACTCTGTTACATGCACAAAACTGCACAGGATCATTTCAGGGGACAAGACAAGTTGTCACGTTTATTATAACAAAATTTGATTTATGACCAATAACTAATATCTAATACCTATGTATGTATACACACACACACACATACACACACCTCCCAAATGTTCTACAGCTGCTGTATAGTTACCAGTCCTGAATGTAGCTTGAGTTCGTGGCTTGGGTTCGCAGCTTGTGGCGGCTAACTGGCCAGGAAAGCCGGGCACAAGGAAGGGCTGGGTCTCTGTTGGGCACCGATGCCCTTCCATGTTGGCAGCAGAATGTTACCCTCCAAAGTCTTCCATCTCACCCATCCTTTTTGTAGGCTTTAGTTTGAATCCAGAGTCTATAGGTCTTGCTGTGTCACGCTGCCTCTGGGTTCGGTGTGACTGATCACCCATCAATTGCAGACATGACTTTCAGCCTAGGACCTGGCTTTGATGTTTCTTCAATTGTACTTTTGTTCTTTTCTTTTCAGGGTGGACTCTTCTTGCTTTGTCACGGCTTTTGTCTGCATCTTCAGCCCTTGGTGTTTACACTTTATTTCATCAGGACAGGCTGGGGCTGGAGGTTGATGCCATCATCCATCCATACCTCATTCCCACATCTAAAGTACACGAATCAGATTACAGCAGGGTTTTGTAAAAATGAAGTGAGCATTTTAAAATGGGTTACAACATGGACACGTGTAAGGAATGGCAAACAGGGAGCAGAAGTTACAATCTTGAAGCCCTGCAAGTTTTAGTGATTTAAGCAGAAATTGGATTGAAAGTGAAACTCAATTAGCCAGTTATTGGGGTACCTGGTTTTATGAATGAATGTAGTTTCATTCATAAAACTTTTCTTATGAAGTTATATTAATAAAGTGAACAATTAAAAAAAATTTCATTGATCAGTTTTACAACTCGTGCGTCGCACCCACCTTGGGGGGGTCACTCACATGTCATGCCCACCTCTGGGTGGTCACTCGTGTGTCGCACCCACCTCTGGGGGGTCACTGGTGTATTGCACCCACCTCGGGGGGGTCACTCGTGCCTCTAGGGTGGGGGAAGCGAAACGCAGCATCTCCCCCACCCCCGGCAGAGGCGGGGCCATGATACCGGCTGTTCCTGGGTCTCTCCGGGAGCCTGGACCCTGGGACGGGCCGGCTACGGCTCTAGGGCAGCCAGACACTGGCGCGTTACTGAGGTTGGGGACAGCTCGGCCCCCCTGCCGGGGGGGAGCGGCCCCTGCAGAGGCAGTGGGGGTCAGTGTGGGCGGGGTCGGCGGGCAGGGTGCGGTGGGCCTCACCGTGGGTTGAGAGTGCGGGGCGAGTACGGGCGGGTGGCAGCTGGGCAGTGGGAACTCATACTTACCTGGCAGGGGAGATACCATGATCACGAAAGTGGTTTTCCCAGGGTGAGGCTCATCCATTGCACTGCGGGTGTGCTGACCCCTGCGATTTCCCCAAATGTGGGAAACTCAGCTGCACCATTTGTGGTAGTGGGGGGCTGCGTTCACGCTCTCCCCGACACGCGGTCAAAGGCAGAGAGAAAAGCTCCGGGAGGATTGTTCAGAGCACGCTAGGTTTTACCCACAGCTTTGTCCCGCACGTTCCTCCAGGAGGGCTTAGCCCCTGCGCCCTGTCTCGGCTCAAGGGGAGCTCCCTGGCTGCTTTGTTCTCTTTTCTACTGCTTGCAAGTAGCCCTTGGCGCGCTTGGAAACTTTAGCTTACAACAATCTGTGTTTTCGGCTGCTCTGTTAATTGGAGGTTGGCTGCCGGCTGCTTTGTTGTTTTCCCTTCCTTCCCTGGGCTTTTGGATCGGGCCTACTCGCTAGTCTGCCTTTGGGGGCCTTGGACCACTGCCTTCTTTTGCCCTATGGGGAGCTGCCTGGCTGCCCTGCCTCTTTCCCTGCTTGCAGCTTTTTGCCCATCCCTCCTTCTTGGGCTCTTTCTCCTCTGACGGGAGGATGGCCTGTCAACAATGCCTGTCTCACCTTGTCCTCTCATCCAACGTGCAGGCTCGCCTCCTGCCCTGGGGCCGCTTTGGCTTTTGCTCTTTCTTCTTTCTCTCGGTAGCAACCCTCTCTGTGCTACTGAGAGTAGGCTGGCACAGCCCCATGGTGGAGGAGGTCTTTCTGTCGCTTTAGGCCCACCGCCTCCCCGAATGCCCTTAGCTATGCTGGGGGTTAGGTCGGCGTAGCCATGTCGCCCGGGAGTGGGTTTCCCATTTACACAACCCTGACGGACGGAGGTATTTTGACTTAACTGTTCAGCACGCACCAACCCTCCGGCCTGGTCTGCACGGGGAATGTAAGTCGGCACAGCTACATCAGTCCGGGCCATGGACGGAAGAATTCTTCCGTCAACCTCGCTCCCACCTGTCGGGGAGGTGGATGGCCTATGCCAACAAGAGAAACTCTCTTCTGGACCCTTCTCCCCAAACAGAAGGGCACTGTCCCTGGAGACTCTGCTGGTTAAAAAAAGAGAAATAGTTTAACTGCATTTCTGCGTGAGAAGGTTGACTTTGTATTGCTTCCCTTGTGTCTCCTTATAGCAGTTTGTGTTCTGAAATCTTTAGGATTTTACTTCATTTATGATGAAATCTGCTTGTAACTTTATTCTAATTTTGAATGAGGAACTAGACAAGAGCTTTTTTGTGTGTTGTCGGAGGATTGTTTAAAAACCTGCGATTCGACTTTCTGCTGCCTTTCCATTAAATTGCCTCTAAAGGCCCACTTCAAACCTCCACTTCCAAAATAACTCTCTCCAACATACAGTCCTCAGGCATACATAAGATACTTAGCAACAAGAAGAAAGTCAAGGAAAGTGGGGGCCCCTTACTGAATGAGGGAGGCAACCTAGTGACAGAGGATGTGGAAAAACCTAATGTTCTCCATGCTTTTTTTGTCTCTGTCTTCACGAACAAGGTCAGCTCCCAGACGACTGCACTGGGCAGCACAGCCTGGGGAGGAGGTGACCAGCCCTCTGTGGAGAAAGAAGTGGTTCGGGACTATTTAGAAAAGCTGGATAGCACAAGTTCATGGGGCCAGATGCGCTGCTTCTGAGAGTGCTAAAGGAGTTGGCGGATTGATTGCAGAGCCATTGGCCATGATCTTCGAAAACTCATGGCGATCGGGGGAGGTCCCGGACGACTGGAAAAAGGCTAATGTAGTGCCCATCTTTAAAAAAGGGAAGGAGGAGGATCCGGGGAAACTACAGGCCAGACAGTCTCACCTCAGTCCCTGGAAAAATCATAGAGCAGGTCCTCAAGGAATCAATTCTGAAGCACTTAGAGGAGAGGAAAGTGATCAGGAACAGTCAGCATGGATTCACCAAGGGCAAGTCATGCCTGACTAACCTAATTGCCTTCTATGACAAGATAACTGGCTCTGTGGATGAGGGGAAAGCAGTGGACGTGTTGTTCCTTGACATTAGCAAAGCTTTTGACATGGTCTCTCACAGTATTCTTGCCAGCAAGTTAAAGAAGTATGGGCTGGATGAATGGACGATAAGGTAGATAGAAAGCTGTCTAGATCATCGGGCTCAACAGCTAGTGATCAATGGCTCCATGTCTAGTTGGCAGCCGGTATCAAGCGGAGGGCCCCCAGGGTCGGTCCTGGGGCTGGTTTTGTTCAATATCTTCATTAATGATCTGGAGGATGGCGTGGACTGCACCCTCAGCAAGTTTGCAGATGACACTAAACTGGGAGGAGAGGTAGATACGCTGGAGGGTAGGGATAGGAGACAGAGGGACCTAGACAAATGGGAAGATTGGGCCAAAAGAAATCTAATGAGGTTCAATAAGGATAAGTGCAGGGTCCTGCACTTAGGATGGAAGAATCCAATGCACCGCTACAGACTAGGGACCGAATGGCTCGGCAGCAGTTCTGCGGAAAAGGACCTAGGGGTGACAGTGGACGAGAAGCTGGATATGAGTCAGCAGTGTGCCCTTGTTGCCAAGAAGGCCAATGGCATTTTGGGATGTATAAGTAGGGGCATAGCGAGCAGATCGAGGGACGTGATCGTTCCCCTCTATTCGACACTGGTGAGGCCTCATCTGGAGTACTGTGTCCAGTTTTGGGCCCCACACTACAAGAAGGATGTGGATAAATTGGAAAGAGTACAGCGAAGGGCAACAAAAATGATTAGGGGTCTAGAGCACATGACTTATGAGGAGAGGCTGAGGGAGCTGGGATTGTTTAGTCTGCAGAAGAGAAGAATGAGGGGGGATTTGATAGCTGCTTTCAACTACCTGAAAGGGGGTTTCAAAGAGGATGGCTCTAGACTGTTCTCAATGGTAGCAGATGACAGAACGAGGAGTAATGGTCTCAAGTTGCATTGGGGGAGGTTTAGATTGGATATTAGGAAAAACTTTTTCACTAAGAGGGTGGTGAAACACTGGAATGCGTTACCTAGGGAGGTGGTAGAATCTCCTTCCTTAGAGGTTTTTAAGGTCAGGCTTGACAAAGCCCTGGCTAGGATGATTTAACTGGGACTTGGTCCTGCTTTGAGCAGGGGGTTGGACTAGATGACCTTCTGGGGTCCCTTCCAACCCTGATATTCTATGATTCTATGATTCTATGACCCCCTCTGAGGTGCGTGTGACACACGAGTGACCCCCCCAGAGGTGGCCGTGATACACAAGTGACACCCCCCCGGAGATGGGTGCCATCACGAGAGAACCCTCTGAGGTGAGTGCGATACATAAGTGAACCCCCGGAGGTGGGTGCGACACACAAGTAACCCCACCGACGATGGGCACAACACACAAGTGACCCCCCCGAGGTCGGCGTGACACAAAAGTGACCCTCCCGGAGGTGGGCGCAATACCGAGTGACCCCCCCCGAGGTGAGTGCAATACGTGAGTGACCCCCCAAGGTGCCCCCACAAAGTGAGTGCGACATGCAAGTGACCCCCCCCCCCCGACGTGGGCGTGATATACCAGGGACCCCCCCGAGGTGGGCGTGATATACCAGTGACCCCCCTGAGGTGGGTGCTATATACCATTGACCCCCCGCCCAGTCCATGTCACTGCAGCCGGCCAGGGGCTGGCCCTCCTCCAGGCCCGGGGAGGCACCGGGGCGCAGTGTGGGCCCCGCCCAGAGAGGCCAAAGAATCACTGTATTATCTTTTCCCTCCTGCTTGCTTTACTTTCCAGGTAGACTAGTCCCCGTGGGACTTCGCCACACCAGCCCAGAGACAATCTGGAGGCTGCTAGGCATTCTGAACTCCTGCTTGCATCAGTGGCGAGCTGGAAGCACTTGAAGGATCAGGCCCTATGCAAAGCAATAATTGTGATAAAGTGGGATTATGCTCCGAGTATAATATGGACCTGGCAGAGGCTAGTGTGTATACCTCCGTCCATTCTGAGTACCTGCTATCATGCTCCCTCATCACGGTCATCTATCACAAGCAGTGATACAGAGCTGAGCTATTTGAGCCATAATGGGGTCCCAATGATCTTGTATAGGCAGCAGGTTTAAAACGAACAAAAGGAAGTATTTCTTCATACAACGCACAGTCAACCTGTGGAACTCCTTGCCAGAGGATGTTGTGAAGGCCAAGACTACAACAGGGTTCAAAAAAGAACTGGATAAGTTCACGGGGGATAGATCCATCAATGGCTATTAGCCAGGATGGGCAGGGATGGTGTCCCTGGCCTCTGTTTGCCAGAAGCTGGGAATGGGTGACGGGATGGATCACTTGATGATTCCCTGTTCTGTTCATTCCCTCTGGGGCCCCTGGCATTGGCCACTGTCGGAAGACAGGACACTGGGCTAGATGGACCTTTGGTCTGACCCGGTCTGGCCGTTCTTATGTTCTTAAGTTGTATTTCTCCCATATTCCTCAGTCACAACTTCCTACTTCTTGTGCTGTTCTGCCTTATGTGAACGCTTCTCATGGGCGGACGCACAGCCACCCACGGATAGAAGAAGGAGCACTCCAGCACATTCCATGTATGTGACCTTACCCCTTCCTACCCGACTCAGAATTGGGAAGTGGGGTGGAGTTGTGCAACTAAGCAGGAGCCGTTTCCTCTGTAATTGCAGAACTGTAACCCAGTGCTCATCTCCCCCATCATCACGTGATGCCAGGGTCATCCTGTGCCATGTCTCAGCAGTGGCATGTGCAGGACTCCATAAACCCCTCTGTGTAGGTCAACGCTAAAAGCACCCAGTCAGTACAATATGCCACTCCTCCACTAAACTCCGTCTCCTTTATTCTCTGGAGAACCTTTCTCTGATTCGTCTTATTTATCCTCAGCCACTCCAAGCTTTGTTGTTTCAGCCTCAGTGGATCTTGAGTTTTGATATTTCTATGGACGTCTTCCAGCTGCAGGACATTCTTATTAGATACACCTGATAGCTCAGTTGCTCCGCCCTTAGTTGGTATCCAGCCAACAACCCAACAGGTTCCTATAGTCCAGCCTAGTTAAGAGGCATATTCCTTTGAGTGTTTCTCACAGTAAGGAAGAAGCAGGATTCAGTAGTGATGATTATAAAAGGGATTCTTTGTTGAGGTTCCTGGACACAAACAGATACTGTACTTCTCTCTAGCTTCCCAGCTAAGTAACATCAGCTAGTGTCACCACACAGCGTCTCCCTAAATCTTGGACCTAGAATGGGCTGCTGACTATATTTCTTTCTAAACCCTCACTGAGGACTAAGACCATATCAATTTTCAAACTCCAGCCATTTTTAATGTAACCCCAACTAAAAAGTGTGGCTAGAGGATTTTTAAATGAGAAAATATTTTTTATTAATTGTTTTATCTTAAGTTAAACCTATTGAAACTGGTTGGTGTAACGGCTGCCTGTCTTTTGGGACAAATGTAAGAAACTATTAAGCTCCTGTATGGAACCAGGTAGCTGAAACAATATTGGCCTCCATCCAAAACAAAGCCACATGCGGGACTGGAGTAAAAGCTGAACCAAGCGGCTGAAGGTGGGTTCTACAATGAGCTGATAAACTCAGAGGTTGAGGATTGATTGGACTGATGTGATACCATGGAACCTTAGAGTTATGAACACCGGAGTTACGAACTGACCAGTCAACCACACACCTCATTTGGAACGGGAAGTTCACAATCAGGCAGCAGCAGAGAAAGAAGGGGGGGGGGGAAGCAAATACAGTACAGTGCTGTGTTAAATGTAAACTACTTCAAGAAAAGGGGAAAACAGCATTTTTCTTCTGCATACTAACGTTTCAAAGCTGTATTAAGTCAATGTTCAGTTGTAAACTTTTGAAAGAACCACCACAACCTTTTGTTCAGAGTTACAAACAGCCTCTATTCCCGAGGCATTTGTAACTATCAGGTTCATTCTCCTGTATGTCTTTGTCATGTCAGTGAAGCAGGAGAAACACCAGAGAAACTGGAAGAAAGGCAGCAGAAAGCCAAAGATACAGCCAGAAGAAGCACTGGGAGTGTGTCCCAAAGCAAAAGCCTAGAGAGAGAGCTTTTGGGCTAAGGGCTGGCAGGAAAGGGACTTGGGATGGTGAGCAAAGGGACTGTTCCCTGCTGTTTGATTACTGCTGTGTTCCAGGAAACAGGACTTTGTACATTCTTGTACATCCCCACTGTATTTTCCACTGAATGCATCTGATGAAGTGAGCTGTAGCTCATGAAAGCTTATGCTCAAATAAATTTGTTAGTCTCTAAGGTGCCACAAGTACCCCTTTTCTTTTTGCGAATACAGACTAACACGGCTGCTACTCTGAAACCTGAGAGGGTAGAGTGATGCTTGTTTACTGGCTTTAAAAACAGGGAAGAAGTAGCAGGATGACACCTATAGAGGTCTGAGCAGGAGTGCAGGATGGCGGTGTATATATTTTAGCACTGAATGGTTACACAGGCTGCGGAGTGAATGGGGTGGTGGGTGCATATACTCAGGGAAGGTAGAAGTGGATTTTTGCAGTTGGCAATGGAGCGCTTGTTACATGGTCCAGCCAAGTCACTGCTGAACCCACCCCCCTTAGCAGGGTCTTAAGACCCAGGTCCTGAGTGCTTGCTGACCCGAGGCCGACTGATTTGTGAGATTATGTCTACACTGCAAAATATCCCAAGGCCTGCAGCAGCAAATCTCAGAGCCCGGGTCAACTGATTCAGGCGTGCAGGGCTCGTACTATGGGGTAAAACTAGCAGGGTAGATGTTCCCCTCGGGCTGGTACCTGTCTCATGATCTAATTGAATGAGATTTTTTTTCATGTGTCTGTTTCTAATCAGATCCGACCTGTATTTTATCATCTTCCATCCTCTCCTCATTACTAGGACATAGGGGAGGATCTATTAATGGAAATTGTCTAAGGATGTCTCTGTCCAAACCACATGCTCCTCTGTACCTGTTGGCTTTCCCCCAGCCTCTGGTTTAAAAACTGCAATGTCTATAACAGCCATGGGGGAGGGGCACATCAACGGGCTTATTGTGACATTACAGTCATTAAATCAATCGTCAACGTCACCCAGTTTGACACAGTTTCTGGCAGCATTCAGTGAGACTTGGATCAATCCTTCATTTTCCCACACAAGGCACAACACCTCCACTTCAACGGTGACCTGGGACCTTACATCTGGGACAAATAGTAATGGTAGTTATATTGTAGATGGAGTTTTGTAGCACATTAACCATGGGTATTATGTATGGAGAGATCCTGGCTGCAGAATTTGTGATCGCTGTATGACAGATATGGCAATTTTCTGTTATGTCTTTGGGAGACCTGACTACATTAAGTTTATGCAGAGGTGAAATTAAGCCGGTACGCCCCAGTAGAGCTTACTGGCAGGAGCTGGTGCACCGTACTGGGGAAGCCCGGCTTCCCCAGGGGGCAATTTAAAAGGGCCTGGGGCTCCTAGCAGTGGCTGGAGCCCCAGGCCCTTTAAATTTCCTCCAGAGCCCTGCTGCTGGAGCCCTAGGTTAGCGGCTGTGGGCTCTGGCGGCTATTTAAAGGGGCCAGGACTCCCCTGCTTCTACCACCCAGAGCCTTTAAATAGCTGCTGGAGCCCCACCGCCGCTACTCCAGGGCTCCGGGGGTATTTAAAGGACCAGGGCAATAGAAGCAGGGGAGCTCTGGGCCCTTTAAATAGCACCCAGAGCCCGGTGCTGCTGCTGCTACCCCGGTGGGGGAGCGGGCAGGGAGAGGAGGAGCATGAAGGAGGGGGGCACTTACCTTACAGGGTGGGTTGGCTCTGACCCCCCTCAGCCCCACCCCTTCTGGGGACCAGAGCTGGCCCAGAGTACCGGTAAGTCACTCGACTTAATTTCACCCCTGAGTTTGTGTTTCATTGTACGCCAAGGTCTGTGTTTAATTCCCTGGGGGAGAGGGACCGCAGCCCCCCAGGAGCTCCGAACAGTGGGGAGTGATTGGGCAAATTCACCTCCCAAGAGGTACCCCCACCTGGACAGGCTTACATATACTGGTTCACACTGGATTCCCTAGAGACCAACAGACAAACAAAGGGCTTTTGGACAAATAATCTGAATTTAAACCGACTTGGGGCCTTCTTTTTGATCCAGCAAATGGACAGGACCGTCTGACCAAGGGAGGCCCCAATCCTTCCTGAGACGGATTTGAAGGACTTGACCTATTCACAGGGGCTCTTGTTCTGAGCTAACAGCTGTTATGAACTTGTAACCATAAAACCCCCCCATGGTGGGGTTTGAAGCACTGACTCTTACCAGAGCCTAGTTGAAGTTGGGGGTGATTTCTGGTAAGCTTATTGGCACGCACGTAGGTTCTTTTATTGTTGTAAAGTCTTTTCTCTGTAATGCTTTCACCTGAAGAACAAATGTGCTTGCTTAGAAAGAGCTATGTGGTAACTTATAACTATAGGCAATTACACTGTGTATCGCCGCTGGAGACAAAGCAGAGAGTAGCCTGGGTTGCTGGGGCATTCACAGTATAGGCAGTGGACTGTGCCTGGGAAAACCCTGATCAGAAGGGAGAGAGACACACGAGAGGTGAAAGCTGAGGAGACGGAGCCCTTGCTGGACCACGAGTGAGGAATACAGATGTAGTTCGTGACACCTTGCGCCACACAGTACACACAGGGTCCTGACTGTAACCATTGGACACTAACTCTGAATAACCCCAGGCAGGCAGGGTCTGCCTTACTCCCTGAAGGCCAACGGTCGATATCTCTAATACATGTTTATCCTAACTAGTGGAACCTACACCCATTGTGTTACACTAGCATATTTGGCAATTATGGTGATTTGCTCCTGGAGAAATGGAACTTCCACCTCCAGGAGTTAAGATTCTTTTCCACCCTTTCTCTTCCTAACCTTCCTGTCTCATGTCTGGCATTTAGACTAAGCCCTTTCGACTTCTGATGGCAATTCCCACATAGCGAGTTTTCTCCGTTCGTCTTTCCCATTATGGGTTGGCTCAATACTCTGACTTTGGGAGAAAAGGTCTGATTTCCTGTTAATCTCCTTGAAACTCTTTGGGAGTGATGTAATTAATCCCTGGTACAGTGTGTCTTTTTTCATGTCCTCTGCGTTGTGAATCGCAATCACTGCTTGGGTACCTAAGCAAACACTTGGATTTTTCTTCCCTCTCTTTTGTCCAAGCAGAACGAAGTGATGTTCATCAGCAAATATGCACTCAGTGAGCACTGCTGTAGACACTCTTACTACCTGACCTTGCTTAAAGCTCCTGTATGTGGCTGTTAAACACCTTTGGGATGATTAGCCATGTTTACCCATGTATCCGATGAAGTGAGCTGTAGCTCACCAAAGCTAATGCTCAAATAAATTTGTTAGTTTCTAAGATGCCACAAGTCATCCTTTTCTTTTTGCGAATACAAACTAACACGGCTGCTACTCTGTTACCCATCTGGTTATTTAATGATGTCACACTCACCTTGCTGTAACACGCAAGCTCCTCATTCAGCTGCAGAGAGCTTTGTAGACAAGCTGTGATGAAATAGAAACTTTCTGTAATATTTTTATGCTGCCTATGGGTACCTCAGTTTCCTCTGTACTTTGCATCGTTACCCATTGCAGAAGTGTTAAATCTGCTCTTGGGGCATGGCAGGAGAGATGAGGTGTTGGGTCACTGGCCTTGAACGAATGGGTTATTAAAGTGCTGGCTGCAACCAACCAATGCCAATGGAGGGTCCACAAAGACAATGGATGCCCCAAGGACTGAGCAACTGACACCTATCCACAGGAATCTCCGGCAGGCCGAACATGTGAGCTCAGCATGGGTCTGCAGGAGTTCGACAATGGACTCTCACCTGGGACTGACACAGAGAGGCAGGGCCAGAAATGGATTCCATAGCATCTTGGCCGGCTGATTATGCTGGCTCGGCAAGCATGGACTATGTTCCAGTTGCCTAATAAACCTTGCTCTGTTTGGAAAAAGCTGCCAGGTGTCACTGACGATACTTAGAGCCCTTCAGATTTCTGGCTAGATGCTCTATATCCATGGACCATGTTTGCGGATCGATGTGGGTACCAATTTTATATCCATGCAGGGCTCTACCAATACTTGCCGAGGTGCATTGGTCCCTGAAGAGAGTCAAAGTCTCTATCCAGGCGTCTCTCTCACTTGGGCTCACTGGGCAGAGCTCACGGTGTGAAACAGGCGTGTGGGAGCACAGAGGCTTGGTCTCAGAGGCATTGAGACCACATAGCCTACCCTTAAGGAAGAGGGAGGCCCCTTAGGGGCTGGCACACAGAAGGGGTTCCTCTAAAGCATTATTTAAATGCTGGGGCATAGTACAGATCCTTTGGATGTATGACATAAGGTGAATCATATTTCCAGATACAAGCGTATTATGTGTATCAGTTCTCCTTTTGCTCAGCACAGGTTTTTGCAAAAAGGAATCCTGGGGTATATTAATTACAACTTCCAGACAAGGCCACGTGATACAAGTGAACGGGTCCAGCAAAGCTCTGAGATGCATGCTGAACATGTACATTATAGGTGTGGTCTGCTTAATGGGGGCTCTGGACTAAAGGTCAGGAGAAGCAGGTGCTATTCCTAGCTCTGCCACTTACCTGCTGTACAGCCTTGGATAAGTCACTTCACCGCTCTGGGCCTGTTTTCCCTCCCACCCTTTCTCTGTCTTGTCTCTAACCGACAGGGATTGTCTCTTATATGTAGATGTACAGCGCCTAGCGCCACAGGGTCCTGATCCTACTGTAATATGAATGATCAACTCTTAAAATCAATGGGATTTCTCTTGTTCTCAAAGTTAAATGTGCTTTGCTGTTTTTCTGGGTAGGGGTCCATAGCACATGTGAAGCACTTGTTCTCAAATAGTCAAATAGCATCTTACTCTGTAAGCGTTCGAGGACTAGGGTACTACTCCATGAGGGTAAAGATACCACAGTCCATTAAAGAATTGATCTCAGTGGAATAAAAGCTCATTTACAACAGGGTGAATGTAACTCAGACTCTACGTCCAATCCTGCCGTCTGTGCCCTATGCCCACTCCTACACTCTGCTCCTGGCTAAAACGGCTGATTCATTTCCCTGTAGGAAAACTGTATACCTGTGGATGTGGAGACAGTCTTGGAATGACAGATAGTGAGGAAATGAGAGCCGCTCACCACCCAATGTTTCTGAATGCAGAGAAAGTCCTGAAGGATGCAAACAGAGCAAACATAAATACCCCGACTGCTGGCATGTAAAAGATCCACTGGTTTGCTCATAACCTTTATGGCAAAGTATCTTGTTCTCCTCAGCAGGCCCAGTTCTTTTTAGCCGTGGAGACACAGGTTTGGGAAGGCAGTCCATCTAGGTGACACAGGGTCAGGTTATACATTTCCACAGTCAGTCTCTTGTGCCTGTTTTCCTTTCCCCTTTGGAAGGGGATGCAGCCTCCCTTCCTGGAAAGATTCAGTGTCTTGCTGAAGGAGCTAGCAAGTATCCGCACTCACACTGCTATCCCTTCCTAACAGGGGAGAATTTAAAAAGGTCTCAAGCCGTTGGAGTCAGCTGAACCTAATTGGTTCTCTAGCAACCCCTTTTCAGCTAAACCTTATTAACCTGTGGTTAACTCTTCTCAATAGATAGGGAGGGGCCTTTTAACCTTCTGGGACTGATTATTACCCCCAGCCCTACTTTGTAGCTGTTTGTCCTGGGTTTACCACCACACCTTGTATAGTTATTTTTGCAGTTTCTGAGAATTGGGGTAAATGTGTGACAGGAAATGTGTGGATTTGCTTCTGAGCTAATGGCTGATGGGTTTCAACCAATTGGGTCGGTGGCCAAAGAAGCATCTGCCATTTTGCACCCTTTTGCTCATAGTGCCACAGTGAAGGGGGAGGGCACTTGATTGCACACTAGCACGCCTGGTAGGCATAATTCACCACCTGTGAGACACCACCTGAAGTTGTAGTGCAAACGGGACCCTGGTGTTTTCACCATCCTGCCATGTAACCCTGTTAGAGTGTGAGATGACATGATGGTGGAAACCCCGATCCCTGCTGCCACTGGCACTTTCCCATTGTTACCACCATGTAGCATACAGGGGCCAAAATTGTGCGTGGCCACACTATGCTCCTCCTGGCACCCCCAGCATGCAGGGCGCAGGGTTCAGGCCAGGGTGACACATGCCCAAATAGTCTTGACACAGGCCCACATAGTCCTGTTACTCCCGTAGGCAGGCGAGGTGAGGTGATCGCAAACGGGCCCGTTTCCATTGAAACGGAGCCATTGAATGCACTGTAAACCCTGCATATGATTGAAACCACTTCAAGGCAGGGGGTGAGGCAGGCCCCCAGCACCTGTGTGAACCCTAGAGCTGGCCCTGATCCGTGCGTGCCCCCCAGGCCCTCTAGTGCCATGGTCCCGCCGAGGGAAATAAAAGAACCATCACATTAAGGATACAAGTTGCACTCACCGCCCTGGGGTGGAGGGGGCCGGGGGTTGCATTCAGCGCTCTGGGGTGGATCTATGCAGGAATCGCACCGTGCACCGCACTGCGGGCGAGTGGGGCCGGGGGTTGCGCTCACAGCCCTGGGGGGGGGAGTGTCTGTGCGGGAATCGCACCGTGCACCGCACTCCGGGCGGGTGCGGCCGGGGGTTGCGCTCACCGCCCTGGGGGGGGGTCTGTGCGGGAATCGCACCGTGTAATGCAGCGCGTGTGCGGGGGGACGGGGGGAGGGATGTTTGCAGTTTGCACACGGCGCCCTGGTGTCTGCGGGGCGAGCCCCGCGCAATGCACTCCGGAGGCCTTTGCACGCAGCTCTGGGCGGGGGCACCCCCGAGCGTTGTGCAAGGCACTCGGCACGGCCGGCTTTGCACGCGGCGCGCGGCTCGGGGCGGGGGCACCCCCGAGCGTCGTGCAATCCCGCAACGCGGCTCGTGCTGCGATAGGAGCCGCCAGCAGCCCCCAGCTCTGTTCGCTGCTTCGGGGCCCGTGTGCACGGCGGGCGGGGGCGGGGGTTGCGCTCGCTCCCACGCCTCCGCCGGGATAAATAGGAGGCGTCGGGCAGCTCCGCTCCCACCCTCGCCGCGCCTCCGCTCCGCTCCGCTCCGCTGGACCGAGCAGCCACCGCAGCCCCCGGGGAGCGATGGATCCTCAGGACTGTCTTTGTGTTGCCGGTGAGTGACTCCTCCCCGCTGCGGGACGCACAGACCCTGCTCCAAGCTGCTGCGGGGGCCTTATGGGGCTCGGCTGCCCCCTCGCTGGGAGACAGCCGCCCTCCGCGCCGGGGCAGGGGAAAGATCCCGCCCCCGGGAGCGGCTCCGGCCTCTGCCTGGGGCTGCTGTGAAATCTCTGCCACTGGAGCCTGCGAACCCACCTCCCCGGCTCCCATGTCCCTCGCTTCTACCTTGGCGCCCTGGCCTGGCTTCTCCAGCGGGGGGAAGCCCATTTTTAGGCCCCTTTCCAATCTATTTTCATGGCGTGGGGAAAAGCTTCTGCAGTGACTTTTCTAAGATCCAGGTAAGGGACCAATTCAAAGCCAGGGCTAACCTAGAGGTAACTTCTGCCCAGCAGAGCAGTGGGAAGCAAGTGACTGCGATGAAGCCTGGCGCTGAGGGGGGTAATCCCTTATTTCTTGTCAAGGTCCAGACTCAAGATAAAAGACTAGAATAAGCAGGACAAGTTAATACAAAGCCTTTGTGGTCTGGTTAAAAAAACGCCTGGGGGTTTGGGCCCATGGTCTGTCTATTGACTTTCCCCCTTGTTGGGTTTTTTCATGCTGGTGATAAAATTGTGCTCTTGCCTGGTGATCGTTCTCCTGTTTTTAGTCCAGCTGTGATGCTCATTTCCCCTTTCTTTCTCCACCAGGTCGCTCCTGTACCTGTGCTGATTCCTGCAAATGCAAAAATTGCAAGTGCACCTCTTGCAAAAACAGTGAGTATTTTTCCCCCCCTTTTAAAAATGTTTGTTGCCCGCCTTGCTGAGACTGAGACGAATGAGGGTTTGGTCACTGGCTTCCATGGCAGCAGTATGGAAACTGGAATATAGAAGCTAGAATTTCTGGCCCAGATGTAGCATAACAATTAAGCATGGGCTCAACTTTTGTCTGTGGGAGTTGGGGCTCTGCTTTCTGGGCCTGCTGCAAAGCCCATCAAAGGGAAGGTGAGTCTTGCCTTTCATTTCGGTGGGAAGTTGGGAGCAGGCTGCAAGTGCTTTGCTGACTGGGGATAGATTTAAGCATATGCTTTAAAATGAGCAGGTGCTTTGTTGAAGCAGGGCTTCTGTTCTTAAACTGTGTACTTGCTTTGCAAGTGTGGGCCTGAAAGGTGGAATCAGTGTCCTTTCCATAAGTATAATTTGTAAAAACTTCTGTTCTTTCCACCGCAACCAGTTGTTTGCTTTTTGTTCTTTGTACGTAGAGTGTTCTTAAGAAAGCCATTGGGTCAGAAAAAGGATTCTGACCCATATTAAGGTGGGAATGACTCAGGATTGTCAAGTCTTGACTTGTATCTGGCCTTTGTGAGGAATATGTATTAACAGTACAATTGAGAAGTTTTACTATTTTATAAAGTATAGTTCACAGCATGCTTTAGTTCCTTGTCTCATCCATGTTGAACTTACTTAAATTCTTACAGGGGAGGGTGGTGGTTGTTGGTTTTTTTTGTCTGGCATCTCCAATAATCTTGTCTTGATTTTTATCTTTTCAGGTTGTTGCTCCTGTTGCCCAGCTGGATGCAATAATTGTGCCAAGGGCTGTGTCTGCAAAGGTCTAGCATCTGGGAAATGCAGCTGCTGTTCCTAAAATGGCTATTTTCTGTTTTCCTGTAAATATTCTGTATGAAAGGCAAAACAAATTTTGTTTGTAGTGTAGCAATGACTATTTAGTACCTTTCACAGAAATGTCGATTTGAGGTTAAATGAAAATAAAGGCCATGACTGGAGAAATGTAATGCCCGATTTACTCAGCATGTTCATTCAATTTGGTGATTTCCAGCTTGCAAGACTAAACCCCTGTTCAGAGTTTAGTTCTTGCACAGGGTGTTAGCAGCACATCTCATGGGAGCATTAACAAGAGCCCGGAGACTAAAGCTTCACGCATGAGCTGCAGCAGTGACTTGGCTTTGCTTTTGCCAGCAGAGCTTCAGGCAAATGGAGATATATTCAAACACAATATTTCTTTAATGCTGGCTCAGAGTTGTTTTTGCGTCTTGGTAGGAAGGGGAAGCAGCCTAGGAATCGCTGTGTCTAGAACACAGGGCCTAGGTCTGCAAGCTGCTGACCCTCAATTCATTGTGCCAAATTCAGAGGGAGTCCAATGCAGAGACTTTCAGGATTGGAGGAGTGAAGTCTAAACTGCCGTAACATACCTTCATCCTGATTTCTTAACACATATATTGCGTCAACGTGGGGCCTGTCTATACTGCCACTTCCAAATGCATTGATAACCAGCTAGTGACAGGGCTGGCTCACAACATCTTTTGTGTCTACGTAACATGGTTAGTAGTTGCAGCAGCTTACTCTATCCCCCCAGGCTGGAAACATGGCTGTTTTCCTGTAACCAGGACCTAATGCTTTACAATCTCGATAGGCTCCCCTATTCTGCAGGGTAACTGGTCTGGTTAGCCTTTCAGCTCGCTGCACTCGGCCAGGATGTCCCAGACTAGGTTGCTGTAGGTGTTGCTCTGTATGAATGTCCTGTAGGCACTCTATTCACATGACGCCCCGTGGGCAAGCTGCCCAGACTGCAACAATACAAATGCAACCAGCCACAAGGGTAGACATGGACATACAAAGGTTAAGGGAAAATAACTGACTTAGCTCCAGTCACAGACATTAAAAATCTGGGGCTCATTAGAAATTGTACACCTTTAACTGTGTTTGAAGGAACAGTGGCTTAATGGCCCCTAGGTCATCATAGGAGGGCTTGTAGGCTTCCTCGTTGCTTGTCTGGGGCTTGCATCCACCCTGGGGGTTGCACGGAAACCCGTTTGCCAGCAGCGGCACTCCTAAAATAAAATGATCCAGGAAGTAGTTACTGTAGCCAGAGGAAAAGCCATTCCCCAGGCTGGATTTTTACCAATGTGGGAGAAATGACTATGAGAAGGAGAGGGGAGCTAGCTTAGAAATAGTGACCATGTGCAACTGCAAGGAATTGGAGGAGGGAGCAAGGCAGCCCAAGGATATGAGATTTCAGGATGGCAGACTGGGGTATTAAGAAATATAGTGAGGAGGGTGTACTGGAAGAAAGGATAAAAATCTACCACTTTAGAAAATGGCCAGCTGGAGCGTGTGCAGTGCTCAGATGCTCCAGGAATGGGGGCCATAAAAGTACCTAAGTAGAGTTTGAGCCTTGATGCTGCAGCAAAGAAGGCCTATGTCATTTTGGACTCCACATATTGAAGGAGGCTGGGGCCTCCTTTCCCCCTGTGGGGCGCTAGGAATCTCTTGGGAAGCCGCATTGTTGATTGTGGCTTGCATGCTCCCTTCTAAACTGTTAGATTTAAAGATGTTCTCCCATTTCACTTGGCGAGAGTCCATCTCCTAATTGTTGCTACTCAGCAATTCTATAGCCTGGCTGGCCAAGCAAAGTGAGGTCTAACACTCAACTTTGGCATTGCTAGTCTGTTTATCTTCACAACATCCCTGTGAGGGCAGCGCTGTGCTATTATCCCCACCGTATAGATGGGAAACTGAGGCCCAGAGAGACAAAGTGACTAAGGCCTTGTCCCCAATAAAAAAATTAAGTCAACCTAAGTTAGGTCAATGTACAGCCACCACAGTAATTACTGTGATGGTTCATGTCCACACTATGACCCCTTGTCGGTGGCACAATTTAACTGTGTGGGGCATTGTGGGACACTGGAGCCCGCAGCCCAGGGATGTGTGGGTCAGGCTGTCAGCCCTGGGGTGGCCGAGCTCCCACTGTGAGCCCCGTGCAGGACTGACAGCCAACAGGCGATGTAAGTAAGGCAGTGTCTACACACACATTGCGTCAACCTAATGACATCGACCTAAGCACTACGCCTCTCGTGGAGGGGGCGTTATTAAGTCAGTGTAGTAGGAAAGGGATTGATGTTAAAAGTTTCTGTGTCCAGCTAAAGATGCTGCAGTGCTCCCACTTCTGCAGTTTAAGAAAATGATGTCATCAATCTTATCGATATGTGTTAGCTCTGTAGATACATTAAGTGGCTGTTGAAGGGGGAGGGAGATTACGGACTTGCCATGTGGTGGGGGTTGCTTTGGGCTTGTTTTGTGGAGGTGGCAGAACTGCTGGAGTTTTGCATTTCAAAGGTGGTCACCCTACTCGTGGTTGCCCGGGATCATAGAATCATAGAATATCAGGGTTGGAAGGGACCCCAGAAGGTCATCTAGTCCAACCCCCTGCTCAAAGCAGGACCAAGTCCCAGTTAAATCATCCCAGCTAGGGCTTTGTCAAGCCTGACCTTAAAAACCTCTAAGGAAGGAGATTCTACCACCTCCCTAGGTAACGCATTCCAGTGTTTCACCACCCTCTTAGTGAAAAAGTTTTTCCTAATATCCAATCTAAACCTCCCCCATTGCAACTTGAGACCATTACTCCTCGTTCTGTCATCTGCTACCATTGAGAACAGTCTAGAGCCATCCTCTTTGAAACCCCCTTTCAGGTAGTTGAAAGCAGCTATCAAATCCCCCCTCATTCTTCTCTTCTGCAGACTAAACAATCCCAGCTCCCTCAGCCTCTCCTCATAAGTCATGTGCTCTAGACCCCTAATCATTTTCGTTGCCCTTCGTTGTACTCTTTCCAATTTATCCACATCCTTCCTGTAGTGTGGGGCCCAAAACTGGACACAGTACTCCAGATGAGGCCTCACCAGTGTCGAATAGAGGGGAACGATCATGTCCCTCGATCTGCTCGCTATGCCCCTACTTATACAACCCAAAATGCCATTGGCCTTCTTGGCAACAAGGGCACACTGCTGACTCATATCCAGCTTCTCGTCCACTGTCACCCCTAGGTCCTTTTCCGCAGAACTGCTGCCGAGCCATTCGGTCCCTAGTCTGTAGCGGTGCATTGGATTCTTCCATCCTAAGTGCAGGACCCTGCATTTATCCTTATTGAACCTCATTAGATTTCTTTTGGCCCAATCCTCCAATTTGTCTAGGTCCTTCTGTATCCTATCCCTCCCCTCCAGCGTATCTACCACTCCTCCCAGTTTAGTATCATCCGCAAATTTGCTGAGAGTGCAATCCACACCATCCTCCAGATCATTTATGAAGATATTGAACAAAACGGGCCCCAGGACCGACCCCTGGGGCACTCCACTTGACACCGGCTGCCAACTAGACATGGAGCCATTGATCACTACCCGTTGAGCCCGACAATCTAGCCAGCTTTCTACCCACCTTATAGTGCATTCATCCAGCCCATACTTCCTTAACTTGCTGACAAGAATGCTGTGGGAGACCGTGTCAAAAGCTTTGCTAAAGTCAAGAAACAATACATCCACTGCTTTCCCTTCATCCACAGAACCAGTAATCTCATCATAAAAGGCGATTAGATTAGTCAGGCATGACCTTCCCTTGGTGAATCCATGCTGACTGTTCCTGATCACTTTCCTCTCCTCTAAGTGCTTCAGGATTGATTCTTTGAGGACCTGCTCCATGATTTTTCCAGGGACTGAGGTGAGGCTGACCGGCCTGTAGTTCCCAGGATCCTCCTTCTTCCCTTTTTTAAAGATGGGCACTACATTAGCCTTTTTCCAGTCATCCGGGACTTCCCCCGTTCGCCACGAGTTTTCAAAGATAATGGCCAAGGGCTCTGCAATCACAGCCGCCAATTCCTTCAGCACTCTCGGATGCAATTCGTCCGGCCCCATGGACTTGTGCACGTCCAGCTTTTCTAAATAGTCCCTAACCACCTCTATCTCTACAGAGGGCTGGCCATCTCTTCCCCATTTTGTGTTGCCCAGCACAGCAGTCTGGGAGCTGACCTTGTTAGTGAAAACAGAGGCAAAAAAAGCATTGAGTACATTAGCTTTTTCCACATCCTCTGTCACTAGCTTGCCTCCCTCATTCAGTAAGGGGCCCACACTTTCCTTGGCTTTCTTCTTGTTGCCAACATACCTGAAGAAACCCTTCTTGTTACTCTTGACATCTCTTGCTAGCTGCAGCTCCAGGTGCGATTTGGCCCTCCTGATATCTTTCCTACATGCCCGAGCAATATTTTTATACTCTTCCCTGGTCATATGTCCAAGCTTCCACTTCTTGTAAGCTTCTTTTTTATGTTTAAGATCCGCTAGGATTTCACCATTAAGCCAAGCTGGTCGCCTGCCATATTTACTATTCTTTCGACTCATCGGGATGGTTTGTCCCTGTAACCTCAACAGGGATTCCTTGAAATACAGCCAGCTCTCCTGGACTCCCTTCCCTTTCATGTTAGTCCCCCAGGGGATCCTGGCCATCTGTTCCCTGAGGGAGTCAAAGTCTGCTTTCCTGAAGTCCAGGGTCCGTATCCTGCTGCTTACCTTTCTTCCCTGCGTCAGGATCCTGAACTCAACCAACTCATGGTCACTGCCTCCCAGATTCCCATCCACTTTTGCTTCCCCCACTAATTCTACCCGGTTTGTGAGCAGCAGGTCAAGAAAAGCGCTCCCCCTAGTTGGCTCCCCTAGCACTTGCACCAGGAAATTGTCCCCTACGCTTTCCAAAAACTTCCTGGATTGTCTATGCACCGCTGTATTGCTCTCCCAGCAGATATCAGGAAAATTAAAGTCACCCATGAGAATCAGGGCATGCGATCTAGTAGCTTCCGTGAGTTGCCGGAAGAAAGCCTCATCCACCTCATCCCCCTGGTCCGGTGGTCTATAGCAGACTCCCACCATGACATCACTCTTGTTGCACACACTTCTAAACTTAATCCAGAGACACTCAGGTTTTTCCACAGTTTCGTACCGGAGCTCTGAGCAGTCATACTGCTCCCTTACATACAGTGCTACTCCCCCACCTTTTCTGCCCTGCCTGTCCTTCCTGAACAGTTTATAACCATCCATGACTGTACTCCAGTCATGTGAGTTATCCCACCAAGTCTCTGTTATTCCAATCACGTCATAATTCCTTGACATCACCAGGACCTCCAGTTCTCCCTGCTTGTTTCCAAGGCTTTGTGCATTTGTATATAAGCACTTGAGATAACCTGTTGATCGCCCCTCATTCCCAGTATGAGGCAGGAGCCCTCCCCTCACAGACCTTCCTGCCTGTGCTTCCTCCCGGTATCCCGCTTTCCCACTTACCTCAGGGCTTTGGTCTCCTTCCCCCGGTGAACCTAGTTTAAAGCCCTCCTCACTAGGTTAGCCAGCCTGCTGGCAAGGATGTTCTTCCCTCTCTTCGTAAGATGGAGCCCGTCTCTGCCCAGCACTCCTCCTTCATGGAACACCATCCCATGGTCAAAGAATCCAAAGCCTTCTCTCCGACACCACCTGCGTAGCCATTCGTTGACCTCCACGATTCGACGGTCCCTACCCAGGCCTTTTCCTTCCACGGGGAGGATGGACGAGAACACCACTTGCGCCTCCAACTCCTTTATCCTTCTTCCCAGAGCCACGTAGTCCGCAGTGATCCGCTCAAGGTCATTCTTGGCAGTATCATTGGTGCCCACGTGGAGAAGCAGGAAGGGGTAGGGATCCGAGGGCTTGATGAGTCTCGGCAGTCTCTCCGTCACATCACGAATCTTAGCCCCTGGCAAGCAGCAGACTTCTCGGTTTTCCCGGTCAGGGCGGCAGATAGATGACTCAGTCCCCCGGAGGAGAGAGTCCCCGACCACCACCACCCGCCTTCTCCTCTTGGGAGTGGTGGTCGTGGAACCTCCAACCTCAGGACATCGCATCTCATGCCTCCCAACCAGCGGAGTCTCCTTCTGCTTTCTCCCCCCAGACATATCATCTGGTCCACTCTCCGCATTGGTACCTGTGGAGAGAACATGAAAGCGGTTAGTTACCTGTGTCTGTGTTACTGGAACCCGGACATTCCGCTTACCTCTTCTGGAGGTCACATGTTGCCAAGCTTCTTCACTGGCCTCTTGGCTCCTCTGTGCAACCTGGTCTACATCTTTAGAGCTTTGTGCCCCTAGAAGGCTATCCTGAGTTTGGTCCAGAAAATCCTCAGTCTCTCGTATACAACGCAGGGTCGTTACCTGTTGCTCCAGACCTTCAATCTTCTCTTCCAATATGGAGACCAGCTTGCACTTTGTACAGACAAAGTCGCTTCTGTCCTGTGGAAGAAAGACAAACATGGCACATCCAGTGCAGGTCACAACAGCTGAACCCCCCCCTTCCATATCACCTACCTACTATGAGCTTCCTCAGAGACGTTGGCAAGATGTAAGCCTCACTGGGCTCACTCCAGGCGAACTCCCAGGCAAACTGCTGCTGTGAGCTGCTCTGCTGTCCCCGCTGCTCAGCTGGTTCGCGAGGCTCTGGCTATTTTCAAACAGCCAGGCTTCCCTGACGCAAACACACAGACACCCTAATGCCCGCCCCCTGCAGGCTAGCAGCCAATCAGACACTCACTCAGGCTCCCTCCCAGCAAACACACGCTCGGATACTTCCTCAGCAAGCAAACACACACACTCGGATACTTACCAGTCCCAGGCAAACTCCTGCTGTGAGCTGCTCTGCTGTCCCCGCTGCTCCGCTGGTTCGCTGCCGCTCAATGATGATGAAGGAAAAGCCACAACTGACAGGTCAAATGTAAAACCTTTTCAAAAAGTTCCCCGATAGTGGGTGCAATCCTGCAACACCTCAGGCTAATTTTCCAGGGCACTGAGCATCCCCAGTTCCCACTGACTAATATTCAGCCCCAACGTTCCTCTTCTTGATTTCCTCCTATCACCCTCTGGGTGCTCCCTGTGTATTGTGCTCAATAATCCCTTTCCTTCCTTGGGGTTTACACCCTTCAGCTACTAGAAGCATTTCCTCATGCCCACCCATCCTACTTTAGCCATCCCTTCACACAGTACTATGTATTGAACCACATTTCCAGTCTTTCCTCAGAAACCAGACCCCTCCAGCCTCCTGATTAATTTTGTTTCTCTTCTCAGAGCTCCCTCCAATTCTTTACTATCTTTCCAGTACCAAGGGGCTCTGGCCTAAACACAATATTCCACATGGTGTGAGGTAGGGAGCTACGTTCTCCATGTCTGGTAACACGCAGCCCAGTATTGTATTCGTGCCTTACCGTACTGCCAGCTCATATCTAGCATAGTCACCCGGAGGGAGCACCTGGGAGGTTGTAATCTTGAAAGAGCCCGAGGGCTGATAATGTTACCTAGAAGCTAGCCTTTGAGAGGAAGGATGGTGCAATGGTTAAGGGTGCCACTTGGGAGATCTAGGTCTAGTTTTCTGCTCTGCCACAGATTTCCTTAGGCTTGGTCTGAACTACAGTTAGGTGGACGTAAGGCATCTTGTGTCAACCTAACTCTATCAGTGTCAACACTGCAGCGTTGTTCCCGCTGATGTCCCTTGCCCACTACACTGACCTAATAACGCCCCCTCCACGAGAGGCGTAGTGCTTAGGTCGATGTCATTAGGTTGATGCAATGTGTGTGTAGACACCGCCTTACTTACATCGCCTGTTGGCTGTCAGCCCTTCACGGGGCTCTCAGCGGGAGCCTGGCAACCCCAGGGCTGACAGCCTGACCCACACATCCCTGGGCCAGGGGCTCCAGTGTCCCACAATGCCCCACACAGTTAAAGTTGGTGGAAGTGCTCCTGGGGAGAACATGTACCACCGACAGGGGCTCATAGTGTGGACATGAACCATCACGGTAATTACTGTGGTGGCTGTACATTGACCTAATTTAGGTTGACTGAATTTTTTACTGGGGACAAGGCCTTAGTCACTTTTGTCTCTCTGGGCCTCAGTTTCCCATCTATACAGTGGGGATAATAGCACAGCGCTGCCCTCACAGGGATGTTGTGAAGATAAACAGACTAGCAATGTCAGAGTTGAGTGTTAGACCTCACTTTGCTTGGCCAGTCAGGTTATGGAATTGCTGAGCAGCAAGAATTAGGAGATGGATTCTGGCCAGGTGCAATGGGAGGACATATTAAGATCTAACAGTTTAGAAGGGAGCATGCAAGCAACAATCAACAATATGGCTTCCCAAGAGACTGCTAGTGGCCCAGAGGGGGCAAGGACGCCCTGACCTCCCTCCACATGTGGAGTCCAAAATGACATAGGTCTTCTTTACTGCAGCATCAAGGCTCAAACTCTACTTAGGTACTTTTATGGCCCCCATTACTGGAGCATCTGAGCACTGCACATGCTTTAGCTGGCCATTTTCTAAAGTGGTAGATTTTTATCCTTTCTCCCAGTGCACCCTTCTCACTAGATTTCTTAATTCCCCAATCTGCCATCCTGAAATCTCATATTCTTGTGCTGCCCTGCTCCCTCCTCCAATTCCTTACAGTTGCACATGGTCAGTCTTTCTAAGCTAGCTCCCCTCTTCTTCTCCTCATAGGCATTTCTCCCACGTCGGTAAAAATCCAGCCCTGGGAATGGCTTTTCCTCTGGCTACAGTAACTACTTGCTGGGTCATTTTATTTTAGGAGTCCCACTGCTGACAAAAGGGTACCTGTGCAACCCCCAGGGTGGATGCAAGCCCCAGACAAGCGACCAGGAAGCCTACAAGCCCTCCTATGATGATCTAGGGGCCATTAAGCCACTGTTCCTTCCAACACAGTTAGAGGCGTACAATTTCTAAAGAGCCCCAGGTTTTTAATTTCTGAGACTGGAGCTAAGTCAGCTATTTTCCTTTAACTTTTGTATGTCCATGTCTACCCTTGTGGCTGGTTGCATTTGTATTGTTGCATTCTGGGCAGCTTGCCCACAGGGCCTCATGTGAATAGAGTGCCTACAGGACATACATACAGAGCAACACCTACAGCAACCTAGTCTGGGACATCCTGGCCTAGTGCAGCAAGCTGAAAGGCTAGCCAGACCAGTTACCCCTGCAGAGTTGGGGAGCCTATCTAGACTGTAAAGCATTGGGTCCTGCTTACAGGAAAACAGCCAGGTTCCCAGCCTGGGGGGATAGAGTAAGCTGCTGCAACTACTAACCATGTTACGTAGACACAAAAGATGTTCTGAGCCAGCCCTGTCACTAGCTGGTTATCAATGCATTTGGAAGTGGCAGTGTAGACTGTGGGAGATGGAGACTATCAAATGTTCTAAGGAAGAATTTGTCAATGGAAGATATCAGAATTTGGCAGAGCATAAAGCTACCCCACGGGTCATGAGTAACGAAGTAAAGAAGATCATAAACGTTGGGAATTTGGCTACACTACAAAGCTAATGGCATGAGAAGCGACTTCTAGTTTCCAGCACAGCAGAATAATGAAACACTAAGATAAGGACATTGGATAATGAATTGTAAAAAGGATAAACAACTATCGTATATATATGACTGTATAATCAGAAATAAAATGCTTTTACCAGCAACTGTCTCAGTTGTGCTGCAAGCCAGCCTGCTAACAGCGACACACCCCCATATTTAAAAATCACGCAGGGTATGGGCTAATCCTTTGCCCTCTTCTTGGATCGTCTAAGAACGGCATTGGATAGGGCCCCTAATTTAACACCAGAAGCCCGATCGGCGCTAGGATTAGATTTAGCTCTTCAAAATGCTAATCCCACGTGTAAGAAGATTTTGGTGACTGCCAAAATCAGCCTCCCTAGTCGATATGATTGAAGCCTGCACTCGTGCCCCCTTGGTGGAGGAGGAGGATAAGGCAAAGATTCATGCACACGCCTTGGCGGTAGCCTTGAACACCTCCAAGCCGAATTGGCGAAAGGGAAGGGAGGGGGCGTGTTATCAGTGTGGTATGATGGGTCATTTAAAACGAAACTGCCCAAAGAGAAGGGCACAAACGCAAAGCGGCTCACCCCCTGCCCCTTTTCCTGGGACCTGTAATCGATGTGAAAAATTCAGCCACAGGGCCACGGAATGCCGCTCTCGGTTTAAGAAGGATGGAACCCCATTGCAGGGGGTGGGAAACGCCTCGCGGAGCACCAACCAGCAGGGCGTGAGGATAAACAATACTCCGGCTGCTTGGATGGCCTCCGCGGGGCAACCGCCGGCAGTGCCGGAGTTGATTTGGCCACCGCCACCGACTTTACATTAGAGAATGATGAAGTAAAACTTGTCCCTTCCGTGGCCTCTGGACCGCTGGGGCATGGGCTAAGTGTGTTATTGATTGGCAGATCATCTTCTTCCCTTAGGGGGCTCTTTGTGCTTCCTGGGCTGATTGATGCTGATTACACAGGAAACATAGGAATTATGGTAGGGGCACTTTGCCTGCCCATTATGATTATGGCCGGAACGAAAATTGCACAGCTAATACCTTTCTGTGCGACTGTTCCCTCTGCATTACCTCAGGTGAGAGGGACCAGTGGGTTTGGGTCCTCAGACTCTACGCCACTGACGACAGCATTTGTTCTATCAATCGGAAGGGACCGTCCTACGCGTGTAGTTCAATTCAGAGGCCAAGATGGCTTTTCCTTTGAGCACCGAGTTCTTATTGATACAGGAGCGGATGTTACGGTGTTGCCCCTGCATGCATGGCCATCGACATGGCCACTGCAGCCAGTAACCACACCCCTTCAGGGTATCGGTGGGCAACGTAATCCCATGTTGAGTGAATTCTTTATTAACATTACTGATGTCACTGACCATACATTGATGGGGTCGGTTCGCCCTTATCTTGTTGATACAACTATTTGGTTATTGGGGAGAGATTGTTTAAGTCAGTGGGGAGTCACGATTAGCTCTCCGCCTTTCTAGTAGCGGCCACTGAGGAGCGGCCAACCCTTGCCTTATCCTGGCGTTCTGATGAGCCGATCTGGGTTGTTCAGTGGCCGCTGCCAACAATTAAGCTTGTCGCGTTAACGGAATTGGTGGCTGAACAAGTAAATCTCGGCCATCTGGAACCTTCCGTTAGTCCATGGAATACGCCTGTATTCACTATTCTTAAAAAATCAGGGAAATGGCATTTATTGCAGGACTTACGTGCCATTAACGCCATCATAGTCGATATGGGCTCCTTACAACCTGGCCTACCTGCCCCGTCTATGCTCCCATCTGAATGGCCGTTACTTATTATTGACTTAAAGGATTGTTATTTTACCATTCCTTTGCACCCAAATGACAGAGAACGCTTTGCCTTCTCTGTCCCGACAGTAAACCATGAGGCTCCTGCCCTTTGATACCAATGGAAGGTTTTGCCTCAAGGAATGAAAAATTCACCCACAATCTGTCAACTTTTTGTTGCATGGGCTATTCACCCTATTCGAACAAGGTATCCCCACTGGAAAATATATCATTATATGGATGATCTTTTGTTTGCGGCTCCTACAGCCTTTGAACCCTCTGTTATTGCATTGATTACTTCCCAATTAGCACAAGCAGGTCTTGTAGTGCCCCGGAAAAGGTTCAAACCCAACCTCCCTTTTTATATTTGGGTCTTCAGGTTACTGATCGTACAGTACGTCCTCAACATTTGACATTTTCACCTCATGCCCAGACACTATATGATGCTCAGAAATTACTGGGTGAACTTCAGTGGCTTCGCCCACTTTGTGGTATCACAAATCATGATATAGCCCCTCTCCTTCCTCTTTTACAAGGGGGGAGAAGTCCCGGGGATAAACGACAATTATCAGTACAACAGCGGGAGGCATTACAACAAATTGGTCAAAAGGTTGGAAATGGTTATTCGGGCAGATACAAAGAAAATCTGCCCTTTGTGGTAGCAGTTTTTAGTTTGGATTCAGTATTGGAAGCATTGTTATTTCAATGGGATGAAACGGATAGAGATTCGTTAATAGGGTTAGAATGGATATTTCCACCCTGTAAAAATATACGGACGGTGACTTCCAGAGTTGAAGCTATAGCTATGTTAATAATGCAAGCACGAAAAAGAGTAACTACCATGACAGGGACTGATCCGCACCAGATTTTGTTACCCTTTTCCAAAATGGTTATTACACAGTTGTTGATGCATGATACTATGTTCGCCATTGCCTTAGCTGATTATCAAGGCCAATTGAGCTGTCACTACCCGCCCCACCGTCTCTTTTCCTCCCCTCCGCAACTAGAGAGACACCTTATGAAGCAGGAAAGACCGGTAAAAGGAATAACGGTGTTCACTGATGCGGCGGGACGAACGGGAACCGCGGGGATGGTATGGTGGGATGGTTGTGTTTGGGCCCATAAAAAGATTATTAGTGAAGGATCAGTGCAGATACTAGAACTTTTGGCCATACTTATGGCCTTTGAAAATTGGAGCAAAGAACCACTCAATGTTATAAGTGATTCCAAGTATGCTGTGGGCTTGGTGAATAAGTTGGAGAGAGCGATGCTTGGAAGAATTCACAACCCTAGATTACAACAAATACTTTTGCGTCTTTGGCATCGACTTGATGGGAGAAGGGACAGATATTTTGTGGGGCATTTAAGAAGCCACACGGGCCTACCGGGATACTTAAGTATAGGGAATGAGCAAGCAGACACTCTAGTAGGATCCGTGGTGGTACCGAATCAATTTGAGCAAGCCCGTCTATCTCATGAGTTCTTCCATCAGTCGGCAAGAGCTCTTATTCGACAATTTTCCCTACCCATGTCTCAGACCCGGAGTATTGTGGCCTCATGCTCAGAATGTAATAAACTAGCCCCTGCTTTTCCTATTGGGGTCAATCCCCGAGGCTTAGAAGCATTAATATTATGGCAATCAGATGTTACTCAATATAATCCGTTTGGAAAACAGAAATATGTTCATGTATCTATAGATACGTTCTCTGGGGCTATATGGGCCACGCCCCATGCTTCCACCAGTAGTAAGGATGTAATCAAACATTGGCAGGCATGTTTTGCAGCACTAGGTGTGCCAAAAACAATAAAAACAGACAATGGAGCTGGGTATATCGCTAGGCGTATGCAAGCCTTTTTGCAATTGTGGGGAGTAAACCATAAAACAGGGGTGCCGGGGAACTCTACAGGCCAGGCCATTGTTGAGCGCACTCATGCTACTTTAAAAGGAATGTTAGATAAGCAATCACGATGTGGGGAGGATGCTATACTGCAGACTCCCGCTGGGCGACTAGCGAAGGCTTATATATGTATTGAACTGGCTCCAACCTATTAACGCTGTTGATAACAGTAATAATGTTCCAATACAAAAGCATTTAGGGGGTACAGGGATGGAAAAGGAGCAGGAAAAACCAAAGGTAAAGTGGTTTGATTATGCCTCTCAACAGTGGAAAGGGCCGGTACCGTTATTAACCTGGGGTCGGGGTTATGCTTGTGTCTCCCTTGACGCAGGTCCTCGGTGGATACCCGCAAAGTGGGTCCGGCCGTGTATTACAGAATCAACGAAGGATGAAACTACTGCTTCTATGGATAATCCTATGTCTGCTATGGCTAGCCTCTTCTCTGCTTACACGCATTGATCCCCGTCAGAACGTATGGGTCACCTGGGCGAATCAGACAGGGCAATCTTCATTTTGTTTATCTATGGCAACACCCGCGGACCCTTTTAGTACGTGCCTTATAGGTTATCCGAGTATAGATTTAAATGGATATCGAGGGTATGTTAGCAATGATAGTGTCCTTCGCTCAAGTGATTTTAATGATACTAATATTAATAATACTTGCTATCGATTATATAATGGGACACCAGGGCAACAGTGCCCGGGGGTTGCTTGGAGTTTATTGCAAGGAACGCTAATAAATTTATTAAATCAATCACCACTTAACCCACCCCAAGAACTCACATTATTAGGATCCTTACCCGCAACAATAACGATACTCATAATCATTCAATGGGGTGCAGTGAATTAGGTGGACAATTTCATGTATTGTATTCTCAATATGGGTGGAAAATGAATGCTTCTATGTTTTCTAATATGCAAAATATTACGCCAATTGCCTCCTTTGTGGCGGGAAATTATTGTCAGCAAGGAGGGGCCAACCTAGGCTTACAATTGCCACAAAAGGGTATATGGAATAATGGATCAGCAAAGGCATTACCACCCGGGACCTTTCTTATTTGCGGAAACCGCGCATGGCAGGGTATCCCTAGTTTTCCCATGGGAGGGCCATGTTATTTAGGCCGCTTGACACTGTATGCGCCTAACCGTAATATGATTAAACACCAAAGCCATCGCACTAGGCGAGCATTGGAGGACTTTACCCCTGATTGTAAGGATACAATAACCTTTTGGGATACTCCTTCAAAAATATTTGCGGCATTTCTTGCCCCGGTGTCGCTAGTGTAAAGAGTTTAGTTGATTTAGAGAAATTGGCTTGTTGGAGTATTAAGCAATTTAATCTAACCTCAGAAATATTAACTGCTTTATTAATGGATGTAGATAGTATTCGTCATGCGGTATTACAAAATCGTGCTGCAATTGATTTTTTGTTGTTAGCCCATGGGCATGGATGTGAGGATTTTGAAGGTATGTGCTGTTTTAAATTTGTCTGACCATTCTCATTCCATCCATGAATTACTAGCATGGTTAGAACAAAATCTTCATAAATTAACAAAGGTTAAGGTTGTTAGACAACAAAGGTTGTCTAAATTTGGATGGCCCGGCTGTGTAACTTCATTGTTGCATATTATAATAATAATGGGATTTGGTATTTGTATTTTTTGCTTATGTGGTCCTTGTATAATCCAATGTATGCATTGGGCTATATCTCGCATGGTTTCTGCTGCCTTTAAAAAAAAACAAAAAGGGGGAGGTGTGGGAGATGGAGACTATCAAATGTTCTAAGGAAGAATTTGTCAATGGAAGATATCAGAATTTGGCAGAGCATAAAGCTACCCCACGGGTCATGAGTAATGAAGTAAACAAGATTATAAACGTTGGGAATTCGGCTACACTACAAAGCTAATAACATGAGAAGCGACTTCTAGTTTCCAGCACAGCAGAATAATGAAACACTAAGATAAGGACATTGGATAATGAATTGTAAAAAGGATAAACAACTATTGTATATATATATGACTGTATAATCAGAAATAAAATGCTTTTACCAGCAACTGTCTCAGTTGTGCTGCAAGCCAGCTTGCTAACAGTGACAGTAGACAGGCCCCACAGTGATGCAATACATGTGTTAAGAAATCAGGATGAAGCTATGTTACGGCAGTTTAGACTTGACTCCTCCCATCCCGAAAGTCTCTGCATTGGACTCCCCTCTGAATTTGGCACAATGAATTGAGGGTCAGCAGCTTGCGGACCTAGGCCCTGTGTTCTAGACACAGCGATTCCTAGGCTGCTTACCTTTCCTACCAAGACGCAAAAACAACTCTGAGCCACCACTGAAGAAATATTGTGCTTGAAAACATCTCCTTTTGCCTGAAGCTCTGCTGGCAAAAGCAAAGCCAAGCCACTGCTGCAGCTGATGCGTGAAGCTTTAGTCTCTGGGCTCTTGTTAATACTCCCATGAGATGTGCTGCTAACACCCTGTGCAAGAACTAAACTCTGAACAGGGGTTTAGTCTTGCAAGCTGGAAATCACCAAATTGAATGAACATGCTGAGTAAATCGGGCATTACATTTCTCCAGTCATGGTCTTTATTTTCATTTAACCTCAAATCGACATTTCTGTGAAAGGTACAAAATAGTCATTGCTACACTACAAACAAAATTAGTTTTGCCTTTCATACAGAATATTTACAGGAGAACAGAAAATAGCCATTTTAGGAACAGCAGCTGCATTTCCTCAATGCTAGACCTTTGCAGACACAGCCCTTGGCACAATTATTGCATCCAGCTGGGCAACAGGAGCAACAACCTGAAAAGATAAAAATCAAGACAAGATTATTGGAGATGCCAGACAAAAAAACAACAACAACCACCCTCCCCTGTAAGAATTTAAGGAAGATCAACGTGCATGAGACAAGGAGCAAAAGCATGCTGTGAACTATACTTTATAAAATAGTAAAAACATCTCAGTTGTACTGTTAATACATATTCCTCACAAAGGCCACATACAAGTCAAGACTGGACAATCCTGAGTCATTCCCACCTTAATATAGGTCAAATCCTTTATCTGACCCAACGGCTTTCTTATGAACACTCTACGTACAAAAAAAGAAACTGGTTGGCAGTGGAAAGAACAGAAGTTTTTACAAATTATACTTATGGAAAGGACACTGATTCCACCTTTCAGGCCCACACTTGGAAAGCAAGTATACAGTTTAAGAACAGAAGCCCTGCTTCAACAAAGCACCTGCTCATTTCAAAGCATATGCTTAAATCTATCCCCAGTCAGCAAAGCACTTGCAGCCTGCTCCCAACTTCCCACCGAAATGAAAGGCAAGACTCACCTTCCCTTTGATGGGCTTTGCAGCAGGCCCAGAAAGCAGAGCCCCAACTCCCACAGACAAAAGTTGAGCCCACGCTTAATTGTTATGCTACATCTGGGCCAGAAATTCTAGCTTCTATATTCCAGTCTCCATATTGCTGCCATGGAAGCCAGTGACCAAACCCTCATTCGTCTCAGTCTCAGCAAGGCGGGCAACAAACATTTTTAAAAGGGGAGGAAAATACTCACTCTTTTTGCAAGAGGTGCACTTGCAATTTTTGCATTTGCAGGAATCAGCACAGGTACAGGAGCGACCTGGTGGAGAAAGAAAGGGGAAATGAGCATCACAGCTGGACTAAAAACAGGAGGACGATCACCAGGCAAGGGCACAATTTTATCACCAGCATGAAATAACCCAACAAGGGGGAAAGTCAATAGACAGACCATGGGCCCAAACCTCCAGGCGTTTTTTTAACCAGACCACAAAGGCTTTGTATTAACTTGTCCTGCTTATTCTAGTCTTTGATCTTGAGTCTGGACCTTGACAAGAAATAAGGGATTACCCCCCTCAGCGCCAGGTTTCATCGCAGTCGCTTGCTTCCCACTGCTCTGCTGGGCAGAAGTTACCTCTAGGTTAGCCCTGGCTTTGAATTGGTCCCTTACCTGGATCTTAGAAAAGTCACTGCGGAAGCTTTTCCCCACGCCATGAAAATAGATTGGAAAGGGGCCTAAAAATGGGCTTCCCCCCGCTGGAGAAGCCAGGCCAGGGCGCCAAGGTAGAAGCGAGGGACATGGGAGCCGGGGAGGTGGGTTCGCAGGCTCCAGTGGCAGAGATTTCACAGCAGCCCCAGGCAGAGGCCGGAGCCGCTCCCGGGGGCGGGATCTTTCCCCTGCCCCGGCGCGGAGGGCGGCTGTCTCCCAGCGAGGGGGCAGCCGAGCCCCATAAGGCCCCCGCAGCAGCTTGGAGCAGGGTCTGTGCGTCCCGCAGCGGGGAGGAGTCACTCACCGGCAACACAAAGACAGTCCTGGGGATCCATCGCTCCCCGGGGGCTGCGGTGGCTGCTCGGTCCAGCGGAGCGGAGCGGAGCGGAGGCGCGGCGAGGGTGGGAGCGGAGCTGCCCGACGCCTCCTATTTATCCCGGCGGAGGCGTGGGAGCGAGCGCAACCCCCGCCCCCGCCCGCCGTGCACACGGGCCCCGAAGCAGCGAACAGAGCTGGGGGCTGCTGGCGGCTCCTATCGCCGCACGAGCCGCGTTGCGGGATTGCACGACGCTCGGGGGTGCCCCCGCCCCGAGCCGCGCGCCGCGTGCAAAGCCGGCCGTGCCGAGTGCCTTGCACAACGCTCGGGGGTGCCCCCGCCCAGAGCTGCGTGCAAAGGCCTCCGGAGTGCATTGCGCGGGGCTCGCCCCGCAGACACCAGGGCGCCGTGTGCAAACTGCAAACATCCCTCCCCCCGTCCCCCCGCACACGCGCTGCATTACACGGTGCGATTCCCGCACAGACCCCCCCCAGGGCGGTGAGCGCAACCCCCGGCCGCACCCGCCCGGAGTGCGGTGCACGGTGCGATTCCCGCACAGACCCCCCCCCCCAGGGCGGTGAGCTCAACCCCCGGCCGCACCCGCCCGGAGTGCGGTGCACGGTGCGATTCCTGCATAGATCCACCCCAGAGCGCTGAATGCAACCCCCGGCCCCCTCCTCCCCAGGGCGGTGAGTGCAACTTGTATCCTTAATGTGATGGTTCTTTTATTTCCCTCGGCGGGACCATGGCACTAGAGGGCCTGGGGGGCACGCACGGATCAGGGCCAGCTCTAGGGTTCACACAGGTGCTGGGGGCCTGCCTCACCCCCTGCCTTGAAGTGGTTTCAATCATATGCAGGGTTTACAGTGCATTCAATGACTCTCAGCCCCCCTGATTTCGTGCTGGCCGAAGCTGTGTCTGCGGTAGGAAACGGGCCCGTTTGGGATCACCTCACCCGGCCTGCCTACGGGAGTAACATGACTATGTGGGCCTGTGTCAAGACTATATGGGCCTGTGTCACGCTGGCCTGAACCCTGCGCCCTGCATGCTGGGGGTGCCAGGAGGAGAATAGTGTGGCCACGCACAATTTTGGCCCCTGTATGCCACATGGTGGTAACAATGGGAAAGTGCCAGTGTCCAGGCTCCCGGAGAGACCCAGGAAAAGCCGGTATCATGGCCCCGCCTCTACCGGGGTTGCGGGAGACGCTGCGTTTCGCTTCCCCCACCCCAGAGGCAAGAGTGACCCCCCCAGAGGTGGGTGCGACACACGAGTGAACCCCACAGGTGGGAGCGACACGCGAGTGACCCCCCTAAGTTGGGTGCCACACTCGAGTTGTAGAACTGATCAATGAAATTGTTTTTAATTGTTCACTTTATTAATATAACTTCATAAGTAAAGTTTATGAATGAAACTACATTCATTCATAAAACCAGGTACCCCAATAACTGGCTAATTGAGTTTCACTTTCAATCCAATTGCTGTTTAAATGACTGAAACTTGCACTGCTTCAACATTGTAACTTTGTGCTGCCAACATGGAAGGGCATCGGTGCCCAACAGAGACCCAGCTCTTCCTTGTGCCCGGCTTTCCTGGCCAGTTGGCCACCACAAGCTACGAACCCAAACCACGAACTCAAGCTACATTCAGGACAGGTAATTATACAGCACTGCAGAACATCTGGGGCGGGGGTGTGTGTGTGTGTATACAGACATAGGTATTAGATATTAGTTATTGGTCAAAAATCAAATTGTGTTATAATAAACGTGACAGCTTTTCTTGTCCCCTGAAATGATCCTGTGCAGTTTTGTCTGTGTAACAGAGTGACCTCCCCGAGGTGGGTGCAATACGTGAGTAACTCCCCCAGAGGATGGTGAGATACACTAGTGACCCCCCCGAGGTAGGTGCGATACATGAGTGACCCCCCAGAGGTGGGTGCGATACACGACTGAACCCCCTCGAGGTGAGTGCGATACGCGAGTGAACCTCCCCAGGTGGGTGCGATACAAGAGTAACTCCCCTAGAGGATGATGCGATATACCAGTGACCCCCACTGAGGTGGGTGCAATATGCGAGTGACCCCCCAGAGGTGGGTGCGATACACCAGTGACACGCCCCAGAAATGGGTTTGATACACGAGTGACCCCCGCAGAGGTGGGTTGAGAGTGCGGGGCGAGTGAGGGCAGGTGGTGGCTGGGCAGTGGGAACTCATACTTACCTGGCAGGGGAGATACCACGATCACGAAAGTGGTTTTCCCAGGATGAGGCTCATCCATTGCACTGAGGGTGTGCTGACCCCTGCGATTTCCCCAAATGCGGGAAACTCAACTGCACCATTTGTGGTAGTGGGGGACTGCTTTCACGCTCCCCCCTGACACGCGGTCAAAGGCAGAGAGAAAAGCTCGGGGAGGATTGTTCAGAGCACGCTAGGTTTTACCCACAGCTTTGTCCCACAGGTTAATGCTTTCACCTTAAGAACAAATGTGCTTGCTTAGAAAGAGCTGTGTGGTAACTTATAACTATAGGCAATTACACTGTGTATCGCCTCTGGAGACAAAGCAGAGAGTAGCCTGGGTTGCTGGGGCATTCACAGTATAGGCAGTGGACTGTGCCTGGAAAAACCCTGATCAGAAGGGAGAGAGACACTCGAGAGGCGAAAGCTGAGGAGACGGTGCCCTTGCTGGACCACGAGTGAGGAATATACTGTAACCATTGAACAGGTTTCAGAGTAGCAGCCGTGTTAGTCTGTATTTGCAAACAGAAAAGGAGGACTTGTGGCATCTTAGAGACGAACAAATTTATTTGAGCATAAGCTTTCGTGAGCTATATCCGGTGAAGTGAGCTGTAGCTCATGAAAGCTTATGCTTAAATAAATTTGTCAGTCTATAAGGTGCCACAAGTACTCCTTTTCTTTTAACCATTAAACACTAACTCTGAATATCCCCACGCAGGCAGGGTCTGCCTTACTCCCTGAAGCCCAACGGTCGATATCCCTAATACATGTTTATCCTAACTAGTGGAACCTACACCCATTGTGTTACACTAGCCTATTTACAGGTTTCAGAGTAGCAGCCCTGTTAGTCTGTATTTGCAAAAAGAAAAGGAGGACTTGTGGCACCTTAGAGACTAAGAAATTTATTAGAGCATAAGCTTTAGTGAGCTACAGCTCACTTCATCGGATGCATTTTGGCAGTTATGGTGATTTAAGATTCTTTTTCACCCTTTCTCTTCGTTCCCTTCTTGTCTGATGTCTGGCATTTAGGCTAAGCCTTTTCGACTTCTGATGGCAATTCCCACATAGCGAGTTTTCTCCGTTAGTCTTTCCCATTTTGGGGTGGCTCAATACTCTGACTTTGGGAGAAAAGGTCTGATTTTCTGTTAATCTCCTTGAAACTCTTTGGGAGTGATGTAATTAATCCCTGGTACAATGTGTCTTTTTTCATGTCCTCTGTGTTGTGAATCGCAATCACTGCTTGGGTACCTAAGCAAACACTTGGATTTTTTTTTCCCTCTCTTCTGTCCAAGCAGAACGAAGTGATGTTCATCAGCAAATATGCACTCAGTGAGCACTGCTGTAGACACTCTTACTACCTGACCTTGCTTAAAGTTCCTGTATGTGGCTGTTAAACACCTTTGGGATGATTACCCATGTGGTTATTTAATGATGTCACACTCACCTTGCTGTAACACGCAAGCTCCTCATTCAGCTGCAGAGAGCTTTGTAGACAAGCTGTGATGAAATAGAAACTTTCTGTAATATTTTTATGCTTCATGGGTGCCTCAGTTTCCTTCTGTACTTTGCATCGTTACCCATTGCAGAAGTGTTAAATCTGCTCTTGGGGCATGGCAGGAGAGATGAGGTGTTGGGTCACTGGCCTTGAACGAATGGGTTATTGAAGGGCTGGCTGCAACCAACCCATGCCAATGGAGGGTCCACAAAGACAATGGATGCCCCAAGGACTGAGCAACTGACACCTATCCACAGGAATCTCCGGCAGGCCGAACATGTGAGCTCAGCATGGGTCTGCAGGAGTTCGACAATGGACTCTCACCTGGGACTGACACAGAGAGGCAGGGCCAGAAATGGATTCCATAGCATCTTGGCCGGCTGATTATGCTGGCTCGGCGAGCATGGACTATGTTCCAGTTGCCTAATAAACCTTGCTCTGTTTTGAAAAAGCTGCCGGGTGTCACTGCCCATACTTAGAGCCCTGCAGATTTCTGGCAAGAAACGCCCCACTTTGTAGCTGATTGTCCTGGGTTTACCACCACACCTTGTATAGTTATTTTTGCAGTTTCTGAGAACTGGGGTAAATGTGTAACAGGAAATGTGTGGATTTGCTTCTGAGCTAATGGCTGATGGGTTTCAATCAATTGGGTCGGTGGCCAAAGAAGCATCTGTCGTTTTGCACCCTTTTGCTCATAGTGCCACATGAAGAGGGAGGGCACTTGATTGCACACTAGCATGCCTGGTAGGCATAATTCACCACCAGTGAGGCACCACCGGAAGTTGTAGTGCAAACGGGACCCTGGTGTTTTCACCACCCTGCCATGTAACCCTGTTGCAGCGTGAGATCACTTGATGGTGAAAATCCTGATCCCTGCAGCCACTGGCACTTTCCCATTGTTACCACCATGTAGCATACAGGGGCCAAAATTGTGCGTGGCCACACTATGCTCCTCCTGGCACCCCCAGCATGCAGGGCGCAGAGTTCAAGCCAGGGTGACACAGGCCCACAGAGTCCTGTGGAGATTTTGGGCTGTTACAGCCCCTAGGCCCCAGGGGTCGGTCCTGGGGCCCGTTTTGTTCAATATCTTCATAAATGATCTGGAGGATGGTGTGGATTGCACTCTCAGCAAATTTGCGGATGATACTAAACTGGGAGGAGTGGTAGATACGCTGGAGGGGAGGGATAGGATACAGAAGGACCTAGACAAATTGGAGGATTGGGCCAAAAGAAATCTAATGAGGTTCAATAAGGATAAATGCAGGGTCCTGCACTTAGGATGGAAGAATCCAATGCACCGCTACAGACTAGGGACCGAATGGCTCGGCAGCAGTTCTGCGGAAAAGGACCTAGGGGTGACAGTGGACGAGAAGCTGGATATGAGTCAGCAGTGTGCCCTTGTTGCCAAGAAGGCCAATGGCATTTTGGGATGTATAAGTAGGGGCATAGCGAGCAGATCGAGGGACGTGATCGTTCCCCTCTATTCGACACTGGTGAGGCCTCATCTGGAGTACTGTGTCCAGTTTTGGGCCCCACACTACAAGAAGGATGTGGATAAATTGGAAAGAGTACAGCGAAGGGCAACAAAAATGATTAGGGGTCTAGAGCACATGACTTACGAGGAGAGGCTGAGGGAGCTGGGATTGTTTAGTCTGCAGAAGAGAAGAATGAGGGGGGATTTGATAGCTGCTTTCAACTACCTGAAAGGGGGTTTCAAAGAGGATGGCTCTAGACTGTTCTCAATGGTAGCAGATGACAGAACGAGGAGTAATGGTCTCAAGTTGCAATGGGGGAGGTTTAGATTGGATATTAGGAAAAACTTTTTCACTAAGAGGGTGGTGAAACACTGGAATGCGTTACCTAGGGAGGTGGTAGAATCTCCTTCCTTAGAGGTTTTTAAGGTCAGGCTTGACAAAGCTCTGGCTGGGATGATTTAACTGGGACTTGGTCCTGCTTTGAGCAGGGGGTTGGACTAGATGACCTTCTGGGGTCCCTTCCAACCCTGATATTCTATGATTCTATGATTCTATGATAGGCAGGCCGGGTGAGGTGATCCCAAACGGGCCCGTTTCCTACCGCACACACAGCTTCGGCCAGCAGGAAATCAGGGGGGCTGAGAGTCATTGAATGCACAGTAAACCCTGCATATGATTGAAACCACTTCAAGGCAGGGGGTGAGGCAGGCCCCCAGCACCTGTGTGAACCCTAGAGCTGGCCCTGATCCGTGCGTGCCCCCCAGGCCCTCTAGTGCCATGGTCCCGCCGAGGGAAATAAAAGAACCATCACATTAAGGATACAAGTTGCACTCACCGCCCTGGGGTGGAGGGGGCCGGGGGTTGCATTCAGCGCTCTGGGGTGGATCTCTGCGGGAATCGCACCGTGCTCCGCACTCCGGGCGGGTGGGGCCGGGGGTTGCGCTCAACGCCCTGGGGGGGGGTCTGTGCGGGAATCGCACCGTGCACCGCACTCCGGGCGGGTGCGGCCGGGGGTTGCGCTCACCGCCCTGCGGGGGGGTCTGTGCGGGAATCGCACCGTGTAATGCAGCGCGTGTGCGGGGGGACGGGGGGAGGGATGTTTGCAGTTTGCACACGGCGCCCTGGTGTCTGCGGGGCGAGCCCCGCGCAATGCACTCCGGAGGCCTTTGCACGCAGCTCTGGGCGGGGGCACCCCCGAGCGTTGTGCAAGGCACTCGGCACGGCCGGCTTTGCACGCGGCGCGCGGCTCGGGGCGGGGGCACCCCCGAGCGTCGTGCAATCCCGCAACGCGGCTCGTGCGGCGATAGGAGCCGCCAGCAGCCCCCAGCTCTGTTCGCTGCTTCGGGGCCCGTGTGCACGGCGGGCGGGGGCGGGGGCGGGGGTTGCCACCACCTGCCCTCACTCGCCCCGCACTCTCAACCCACCTCTGCGGGGGTCACTCGTGTATCAAACCCATTTCTGGGGCGTGTCACTGGTGTATCGCACCCACCTCTGGGGGGTCACTCGCATATTGCACCCACTTCAGTGGGGGTCACTGGTATATCGCATCATCCTCTAGGGGAGTTACTCTTGTATCGCACCCACCTGGGGAGGTTCACTCGCGTATCGCACTCACCTCGAGGGGGTTCAGTCGTGTATCGCACCCACCTCTGGGGGGGTCACTCATGTATCGCACCTACCTCGGGGGGGTCACTAGTGTATCTCACCATCCTCTGGGGGAGTTACTCACGTATTGCACCCACCTCGGGGAGGTCACTCTGTTACACAGACAAAACTGCACAGGATCATTTCAGGGGACAAGAAAAGCTGTCACGTTTATTATAACACAATTTGATTTATGACCAATAACTAATATCTAATACCTATGTCTGTATACACACACACACACCCCCGCCCCAGATGTTCTGCAGTGCTGTATAATTACCTGTCCTGAATGTAGCTTGAGTTCGTGGTTTGGGTTCGTAGCTTGTGGTGGCCAACTGGCCAGGAAAGCAGGGCACAAGGAAGAGCTGGGTCTCTGTTGGGCACAGATGCCCTTCCATGTTGGCAGCACAAAGTTACAATGTTGAAGCAGTGCAAGTTTCAGTCATTTAAACAGCAATTGGATTGAAAGTGAAACTCAATTAGCCAGTTATTGGGGTACCTGGTTTTATGAATGAATGTAGTTTCATTCATAAACTTTACTTATGAAGTTATATTAATAAAGTGAACAATTAAAAACAATTTCATTGATCAGTTCTACAATTCGAGTGTGGCACCCTACTTAGGGGGGTCACTCGCGTGTCGCTCCCACCTGTGGGGTTCACTCGTGTGTCGCACCCACCTCTGGGGGGGTCACTCGTGCCTCTGGGGTGGGGGAAGCGAAACGCAGCGTCTCCCGCAACCCCGGTAGAGGCGGGGCCATGATACCGGCTGTTCCTGGGTCTCTCCGGGAGCCTGGACCCTGGCACTTTCCCATTGTTACCAACATGTGGCATACAGGGGCCAAAATTGTGCGTGGCCACACTATTCTCCTCCTGGCACCCCCAGCATGCAGGGCGCAGGGTTCAGGCCAGGGTGACACAGGCCCATATAGTCTTGACACAGGCCCACATAGTCCTGTTACTCCCGTAGGCAGGCGAGGTGAGGTGATCCCAAACGGGCCCGTTTCCTACCGCACACACAGCTTCGGCCAGCAGGAAATCAGGGGGGCTGAGAGCCATTGAATGCACTGTAAACCCTGCATATGATTGAAACCACTTCAAGGCAGGGGGTGAGGCAGGCCCCCAGCACCTGTGTGAACCCTAGAGCTGGCCCTGATCCGTGCGTGCCCCCCAGGCCCTCTAGTGCCATGGTCCCGCCGAGGGAAATAAAAGAACCATCACATTAAGGTTACAAGTTGCACTCACCGCCCTGGGGTGGAGGGGGCCGGGGGTTGCATTCAGCGCTCTGGGGTGGATCTATGCGGGAATCGCACCGTGCACCGCACTCCGGGCGGGTGCGGCCGGGGGTTGCGCTCACAGCCCTGGGGGGGGGAGTGTCTGTGCGGGAATCGCACCGTGCACCGCACTCCGGGCGGGTGCGGCCGGGGGTTGCGCTCACCGCCCTGGGGGGGGGGTCTGTGCGGGAATCGCACCGTGTAATGCAGCGCGTGTGCGGGGGGACGGGGGGAGGGATGTTTGCAGTTTGCACACGGCGCCCTGGTGTCTGCGGGGCGAGCCCCGCGCAATGCACTCCGGAGGCCTTTGCACGCAGCTCTGGGCGGGGGCACCCCCGAGCGTTGTGCAAGGCACTCGGCACGGCCGGCTTTGCACGCGGCGCGCGGCTCGGGGCGGGGGCACCCCCGAGCGTCGTGCAATCCCGCAACGCGGCTCGTGCGGCGATAGGAGCCGCCAGCAGCCCCCAGCTCTGTTCGCTGCTTCGGGGCCCGTGTGCACGGCGGGCGGGGGCGGGGGTTGCGCTCGCTCCCACGCCTCCGCCGGGATAAATAGGAGGCGTCGGGCAGCTCCGCTCCCACCCTCGCCGCGCCTCCGCTCCGCTCCGCTCCGCTGGACCGAGCAGCCACCGCAGCCCCCGGGGAGCGATGGATCCCCAGGACTGTCTTTGTGTTGCCGGTGAGTGACTCCTCCCCGCTGCGGGACGCACAGACCCTGCTCCAAGCTGCTGCGGGGGCCTTATGGGGCTCGGCTGCCCCCTCGCTGGGAGACAGCCGCCCTCCGCGCCGGGGCAGGGGAAAGATCCCGCCCCCGGGAGCGGCTCCGGCCTCTGCCTGGGGCTGCTGTGAAATCTCTGCCACTGGAGCCTGCGAACCCACCTCCCCGGCTCCCATGTCCCTCGCTTCTACCTTGGCGCCCTGGCCTGGCTTCTCCAGCGGGGGGAAGCCCATTTTTAGGCCCCTTTCCAATCTATTTTCATGGCGTGGGGAAAAGCTTCCGCAGTGACTTTTCTAAGATCCAGGTAAGGGACCAATTCAAAGCCAGGGCTAACCTAGAGGTAACTTCTGCCCAGCAGAGCAGTGGGAAGCAAGTGACTGCGATGAAGCCTGGCGCTGAGGGGGGTAATCCCTTATTTCTTGTCAAGGTCCAGACTCAAGATCAAAGACTAGAATAAGCAGGACAAGTTAATACAAAGCCTTTGTGGTCTGGTTAAAAAAACGCCTGGAGGTTTGGGCCTATGGTCTGTCTATTGACTTTCCCCCTTGTTGGGTTTTTTCATGCTGGTGATAAAATTGAGCCCTTGCCTGGTGATCGTCCTCCTGTTTTTAGTCCAGCTGTGATGCTCATTTCCCTTCTCTTTCTCCACCAGGTCGCTCCTGTACCTGTGCTGATTCCTGCAAATGCAAAAATTGCAAGTGCACCTCTTGCAAAAAGAGTGAGTATTTTCCCCCCCTTTTAAAAATGTTTGTTGCCCGCCTTGCTGAGACTGAGACGAATGAGGGTTTGGTCACTGGCTTCCATGGCAGCAGTATGGAGACTGGAATATAGAAGCTAGAATTTCTGGCCCAGATGTAGCATAACAATTAAGCGTGGGCTCAACTTTTGTCTGTGGGAGTTGGGGCTCTGCTTTCTGGACCTGCTGCAAAGCCCATCAAAGGGAAGGTGAGTCTTGCCTTTCATTTCGGTGGGAAGTTGGGAGCAGGCTGCAAGTGCTTTGCTGACTGGGGATGGATTTAAGCATATGCTTTAAAATGAGCAGGTGCTTTGTTGAAGCAGGGTTTCTGTTCTTAAACTGTATACTTGCTTTGCAAGTGTGGGCCTGAAAGGTGGAATCAGTGTCCTTTCCATAAGTATAATTTGTAAAAACTTCTGTTCTTTCCACCGCAACCAGTTGTTTGCATTTTGTTTTTTGTACGTAGAGTGTTCTTTACAAAACTGTTGGGTCAGATAAAGGATTCTGACCTATATTAAGGTGGGAATGACTCAGGATTGTCCAGTCTTGACTTGTATGTGGCCTTTGTGAGGAATATGTATTAACAGTACAATTGAGAAGTTTTACTATTTTATAAAGTATAGTTCACAGCATGCTTTAGTTCTTTGTCTCATCCATGTTGAACTTACTTAAATTCTTACAGGGGAGGGTGGTTGTTGTTGGTTTTTTGTCTGGCATCTCCAATAATCTTGTCTTGATTTTTATCTTTTCAGGTTGTTGCTCCTGTTGCCCAGCTGGATGCAATAATTGTGCCAAGGGCTGTGTCTGCAAAGGTCTAGCATCTGGGAAATGCAGCTGCTGTTCCTAAAATGGCTATTTTCTGTTCTCCTGTAAATATTCTGTATGAAAGGCAAAACTAATTTTGTTTGTAGTGTAGCAATGACTATTTTGTACCTTTCACAGAAATGTCGATTTGAGGTTAAATGAAAATAAAGGCCATGACTGGAGAAATGTAATGCCCGATTTACTCAGCATGTTCATTCAATTTGGTGATTTCCAGCTTGCAAGACTAAACCCCTGTTCAGAGTTTAGTTCTTGCATAGGGTGTTAGCAGCACATCTCATGGGAGCATTAACAAGAGCCCGGAGACTAAAGCTTCATGCATGAGCTGCGGCAGTGACTTGGCTTTGCTTTTGCCAGCAGAGCTTCAGGCAAAAGGAGATGTTTTCAAACACAATATTTCTTCAGTGGTGGCTCAGAGTTGTTTTTGCGTCTTGGTAGGAAGGGGAAGCAGCCTAGGAATCGCTGTGTCTAGAACACAGGGCCTAGGTCTGCAAACTGCTGACCCTCAATTCATTGTGCCAAATTCAGAGGGAGTCCAATGCAGAGACTTTCAGGATGGGAGGAGTGAAGTCTAAACTGCCGTAACATAGCTTCATCGTGATTTCTTAACACATATATTGCGGCAACGGGGGGCCTGTCTATACTGCCACTTCCAAATGCATTGATAACCAGCTAGTGACAGGGCTGGCTCAGAACATCTTTTGTGTCTACGTAACATGGTTAGTAGCTGCAGCAGCTTACTCTATCCCCCCAGGCTGGAAACATGGCTGTTTTCCTGTAACCAGGCCCCAATGCTTTACAATCTCGATAGGCTCCCCAACTCTGCAGGGGTAACTGGTCTGGCTTTTAGCTCGCTGTACTCGGCCAGGATGTCCCAGACTAGGTTGGTGTAGGTGTTGCTCTGTATGTATGTCCTGTAGGCACTCTGTTCACATGAGGCCCCATGCGCAAGCGGCCGAGAATGCAACAATACAAATGCAACCTGCCACAAGGGTAGACATGGACATACAAAGGTTAAGGGAAAATCGCTGACTTAGCTCCAGTCTCAGAAATTAAAAACCTGGGCCTCTTTAGAAATTGTACGTTTCTAACTGTGTTGGAAGGAACAGTGGCTTAATGGTCCCTAGATCATCATAGGAGGGCTTGTAGGCTTCCTGGTCGCTTGTCTGGGGCTTGCATCCACCCTGGAGGTTGCACGGGCACCCATGTGTCAGCAGTGGGACTTCTAAGATAAAGTGACCCAGCCAGTAGTTACTGTAGCCAGAGGAAAAGCCATTCCCGGGGCTGGATTTTTACGGACATGGGAGAAATGACTATGAGAAGGAGAGGGGAGCTAGCTGAGAAAGAGTGACCATGTGCAACTGCAAGGAATTGGAGGAGGGAGCAGGGCAGCACACGGATATGAGATTTCAGGATGGCAGACTGGGGTATTAAGAAATTTAGTGAGGAGGGTGCACTGGGAGAAAGAATAAAAATCTACCACTTTAGAAAATGGCCATCTAAAGCGTCTGCAGTACTCAGATGCTCCAGTAATGGGGGCCATAAAAGTATCTAAGTAGAATTTGAGCCTTGATGCTGCAGCAAAGAAGGCCTATGTCATTTTGGACTCCACATATGGAAGGAGGCTGGGGCCTCTTTCCCCCTCTGGGGTGCTAGGAGTCTCTAGGGAAGCCGCATTGTTGATTGTTGCTTGCATGCTCCCTTCTAAACTGTTCGAATTGAAGACGTCTTCCCATTTCACCTGGCCCGAGTCCATCTCCTAATTGTTGCTGCTCAGCAATTCCATAACCTGACTGGCCAAGCAAAGTGAGGTCTAACACTCAACTCTGACATTGCTAGTCTGTTTATCTTCACAACATCCTTGTCAGGGCAGGGCTGCGCTATTATCCCCACCGTATAGATGGGAAACTGAGGCCCAGAGAGACAAAGTGACTAAGGCCTTGTCCCCAGTAAAAAAATTCAGTCAACCTAAGTTAGGTCAATGTACAGCCACCACAGTAATTACTGTGATGTTTCATGTCCACACTATGACTCCTTGTCGGTGGTACATATTCTCCCCAGGAGCACTTCCACCAACTTTAACTGTGTGGGGCGTTGTGGGACACTGGAGCCCCTGGCCCACGCATGTGTGGGTCAGGCTGTCAGCCCTGGGGTGGTCGGGCTCCCGCTGACAGCCAACAGGCGATGTAAGTAAGGCAGTGTCTACACACACATTGCATCAACCTAATGACATCGACCTAAGCACTATGCCTCTCGTGGAGGGGGCGTTCTTAGGTCAGTGTAGTGGGCAAGGGACATCAGCGGGAACAACGCTGCAGTGTTGACACTGATAGAGTTAGGTTGACACAAGATGCCTTACGTCCACCTAACTGTAGTTCAGACCAAGCCTAAGGAAATCTGTGGCAGAGCAGAAAACTAGACCTAGATCTCCCAAGTGGCACCCTTAACCATTGCACCATCCTTCCTCTCAAAGGCTAGCTTCTAGGTAACATTATCAGCCCTCGGGCTCTTTCAAGATTATAACCTCCCAGGTGCTCCCTCCGGGTGACTATGCTAGATATGAGCTGGCAGTACCGTAAGGCACGGATGCAATACTGGGCTGCGTGTCACCAGACAGGGAGAAGGTAGCTCCCTACCTCACACCATGTGGAATATTGTGTTCAGGCCAGAGCCCCTCGCTACTGGAAAGATAGTAAAGAATTGGAGGGAGCTCTGAGAAGAGAAACAAAATTAAACAGGAGGCTGGAGGGGGTCTGGTTTCTGAAGAAAGACTGGAAATGTGGTTCAATACATAGAACTGAGCAAAGGGATGGCTAAAGTGGGGTGGGTGGGCATGAGGAAATGCTGCTAGTAGCTGAAGGGTGTCAACCCCAAGGAAGGAAAGGGATTGATGTTAAAAGTTTCTGTGTCCAGCTAAAGATGCTGCAGTGCTCCCACTTCTGCAGTTTAAGAAAATGATGTCATCAATCTTATCGATATGTGTTAGCTCTCTAGATACATTAAGTGGCTGTTGAAGGGGGAGGGAGATTGCGGAGTTGCCATGTGGTGGGGGTTGCATGGGGCTTATTTTGTGGAGGTGGCAGAACTGCTGGAGTTTTGCATTTCAAAGGTGATCACCTTACTCGTGGTTGTGTGGGATGATGAAGGAAAAGCCACAACTGACAGGTCATAGAATCATAGAATCATAGAATATCAGGGTTGGAAGGGACCCCAGAAGGTCATCTAGTCCAACCCCCTGCTCAAAGCAGGACCAAGTCCCAGTTAAATCATCCCAGCTAGGGCTTTGTCAAGCCTGACCTTAAAAACCTCTAAGGAAGGAGATTCTACCACCTCTCTAGGTAACGCATTCCAGTGTTTCACCACCCTCTTAGTGAAAAAGTTTTTCCTAATATCCAATCTAAACCTCCCCCATTGCAACTTGAGACCATTACTCCTCGTTCTGTCATCTGCTACCATTGAGAACAGTCTAGAGCCATCCTCTTTGAAACCCCCTTTCAGGTAGTTGAAAGCAGCTATCAAATCCCCCCTCATTCTTCTCTTCTCCAGACTAAACAATCCCAGCTCCCTCAGCCTCTCCTCATAAGTCATGTGCTCTAGACCCCTAATCATTTTCGTTGCCCTTCGTTGTACTCTTTCCAATTTATCCACATCCTTCCTGTAGTGTGGGGCCCAAAACTGGACACAGTACTCCAGATGAGGCCTCACCAGTGTCGAATAGAGGGGAACGATCACGTCCCTCGATCTGCTCGCTATGCCCCTACTTATACAACCCAAAATGCCATTGGCCTTCTTGGCAACAAGGGCACACTGCTGACTCATATCCAGCTTCTCGTCCACTGTCACCCCTAGGTCCTTTTCCGCAGAACTGCTGCCGAGCCATTCGGTCCCTAGTCTGTAGCGGTGCATTGGATTCTTCCATCCTAAGTGCAGGACCCTGCATTTATCCTTATTGAACCTCATTAGATTTCTTTTGGCCCAATCCTCCAATTTGTCTAGGTCCTTCTGTATCCTATCCCTCCCCTCCAGCGTATCTACCACTCCTCCCAGTTTAGTATCATCCGCAAATTTGCTGAGAGTGCAATCCACACCATCCTCCAGATCATTTATGAAGATATTGAACAAAACGGGCCCCAGGACCGACCCCTGGGGCACTCCACTTGACACCGGCTGCCAACTAGACATGGAGCCATTGATCACTACCCGTTGAGCCCGACAATCTAGCCAGCTTTCTACCCACCTTATAGTGCATTCATCCAGCCCATACTTCCTTAACTTGCTGACAAGAATGCTGTGGGAGACCGTGTCAAAAGCTTTGCTAAAGTCAAGAAACAATACATCCACTGCTTTCCCTTCATCCACAGAACCAGTAATCTCATCATAAAAGGCGATTAGATTAGTCAGGCATGACCTTCCCTTGGTGAATCCATGCTGACTGTTCCTGATCACTTTCCTCTCCTCTAAGTGCTTCAGGATTGATTCTTTGAGGACCTGCTCCATGATTTTTCCAGGGACTGAGGTGAGGCTGACCGGCCTGTAGTTCCCAGGATCCTCCTTCTTCCCTTTTTTAAAGATGGGCACTACATTAGCCTTTTTCCAGTCATCCGGGACTTCCCCCGTTCGCCACGAGTTTTCAAAGATAATGGCTAAGGGCTCTGCAATCACAGCCGCCAATTCCTTCAGCACTCTCGGATGCAATTCGTCCGGCCCCATGGACTTGTGCACGTCCAGCTTTTCTAAATAGTCCCTAACCACCTCTATCTCTACAAAGGGCTGGCCATCTCTTCCCCATTTTGTGTTGCCCAGCACAGCAGTCTGGGAGCTGACCTTGTTAGTGAAAACAGAGGCAAAAAAAGCATTGAGTACATTAGCTTTTTCCACATCCTCTGTCACTAGCTTGCCTCCCTCATTCAGTAAGGGGCCCACACTTTCCTTGGCTTTCTTCTTGTTGCCAACATACCTGAAGAAACCCTTCTTGTTACTCTTGACATCTCTTGCTAGCTGCAGCTCCAGGTGCGATTTGGCCCTCCTGATATCTTTCCTACATGCCCGAGCAATATTTTTATACTCTTCCCTGGTCATATGTCCAAGCTTCCACTTCTTGTAAGCTTCTTTTTTATGTTTAAGATCCGCTAGGATTTCACCATTAAGCCAAGCTGGTCGCCTGCCATATTTACTATTCTTTCGACTCATCGGGATGGTTTGTCCCTGTAACCTCAACAGGGATTCCTTGAAATACAGCCAGCTCTCCTGGACTCCCTTCCCTTTCATGTTAGTCCCCCAGGGGATCCTGGCCATCTGTTCCCTGAGGGAGTCAAAGTCTGCTTTCCTGAAGTCCAGGGTCCGTATCCTGCTGCTTACCTTTCTTCCCTGCGTCAGGATCCTGAACTCAACCAACTCATGGTCACTGCCTCCCAGATTCCCATCCACTTTTGCTTCCCCCACTAATTCTACCCGGTTTGTGAGCAGCAGGTCAAGAAAAGCGCTCCCCCTAGTTGGCTCCCCTAGCACTTGCACCAGGAAATTGTCCCCTACGCTTTCCAAAAACTTCCTGGATTGTCTATGCACCGCTGTATTGCTCTCCCAGCAGATATCAGGAAAATTAAAGTCACCCATGAGAATCAGGGCATGCGATCTAGTAGCTTCCGTGAGTTGCCGGAAGAAAGCCTCATCCACCTCATCCCCCTGGTCCGGTGGTCTATAGCAGACTCCCACCATGACATCACTCTTGTTGCACACACTTCTAAACTTAATCCAGAGACACTCAGGTTTTTCCACAGTTTCGTACCGGAGCTCTGAGCAGTCATACTGCTCCCTTACATACAGTGCTACTCCCCCACCTTTTCTGCCTTGCCTGTCCTTCCTGAACAGTTTATAACCATCCATGACTGTACTCCAGTCATGTGAGTTATCCCACCAAGTCTCTGTTATTCCAATCACGTCATAATTCCTTGACATCACCAGGACCTCCAGTTCTCCCTGCTTGTTTCCAAGGCTTTGTGCATTTGTATATAAGCACTTGAGATAACCTGTTGATCGCCCCTCATTCGCAGTATGAGGCAGGAGCCCTCCCCTCACAGACCTTCCTGCCTGTGCTTCCTCCCGGTATCCCGCTTTCCCACTTACCTCAGGGCTTTGGTCTCCTTCCCCCGGTGAACCTAGTTTAAAGCCCTCCTCACTAGGTTAGCCAGCCTGCTGGCAAGGATGTTCTTCCCTCTCTTCGTAAGATGGAGCCCGTCTCTGCCCAGCACTCCTCCTTCATGGAACACCATCCCATGGTCAAAGAATCCAAAGCCTTCTCTCCGACACCACCTGCGTAGCCATTCGTTGACCTCCACGATTCGACGGTCCCTACCCAGGCCTTTTCCTTCCACGGGGAGGATGGACGAGAACACCACTTGCGCCTCCAACTCCTTTATCCTTCTTCCCAGAGCCACATAGTCCGCAGTGATCCGCTCAAGGTCATTCTTGGCAGTATCATTGGTGCCCACGTGGAGAAGCAGGAAGGGGTAGCGATCCGAGGGCTTGATGAGTCTCGGCAGTCTCTCCGTCACATCACGAATCTTAGCCCCTGGCAAGCAGCAGACTTCTCGGTTTTTCCCGGTCAGGGCGGCAGATAGATGACTCAGTCCCCCGGAGGAGAGAGTCCCCGACCACCACCACCCGCCTTCTCCTCTTGGGAGTGGTGGTCGTGGAACCTCCAACCTCAGGACATCGCATCTCATGCCTCCCAACCAGCGGAGTCTCCTTCCGCTTTCTCCCCCCAGACATATCATCTGGTCCACTCTCCGCATTGGTACCTGTGGAGAGAACATGAAAGCGGTTAGTTACCTGTGTCTGTGTTACTGGAACCCGGACATTCCGCTTACCTCTTCTGGAGGTCACATGTTGCCAAGCTTCTTCACTGGCCTCTTGGCTCCTCTGTGCAACCTGCTCTACATCTTTAGAGCTTTGTGCCCCTAGAAGGCTATCCTGAGTTTGGTCCAGAAAATCCTCAGTCTCTCGTATACAACGCAGGGTCGTTACCTGTTGCTCCAGACCTTCAATCTTCTCTTCCAATATGGAGACCAGCTTGCACTTTGTACAGACAAAGTCGCTTCTGTCCTGTGGAAGAAAGACAAACATGGCACATCCAGTGCAGGTCACAACAGCTGAACCCCCCCCTTCCATATCACCTACCTACTATGAGCTTCCTCAGAGACGTTGGCAAGATGTAAGCCTCACTGGGCTCACTCCAGGCGAACTCCCAGGCAAACTCCTGCTGTGAGCTGCTCTGCTGTCCCCGCTGCTCAGCTGGTTCGCGAGGCTCTGGCTATTTTTAAACAGCCAGGCTTCCCTGACGCAAACACACAGACACCCTAATGCCCGCCCCCTGCAGGCTAGCAGCCAATCAGACATAATCAGGTCAAATATAAAATCTTTTCAAAAAGTACCCGGATAGTGGGTGTTGCCATTTTGGGGCACCAATCGTGCAACACCTCGGGCTAATTTTCCAGGGCACTGAGCATCTCCACTTCCCACTGACTAATATTCAGCCCCAACGTTCCTCTTCTTCATTTCCTCCTATCGCCCTCTGGGTGCTCCCTGTGTACTGTGCTCAGTAATCCCTTTCCTTCCTTGGGGTTCACACCCTTCAGCTACTAGAAGCATTTCCTCATGCCCACCCACCCCACTTTAGCCATCCCTTCACCCAGTTCTATGCATTGAACCACATTTCCAGTCTTTCCTCAGAAACCAGACCCCCTCCAGCCTCCTTCCATATGTGGAGTCCAAAATGACATCGGCCTTCTTTGCTGCAGCATCAAGGCTCAAACTCTACTTAGGTACTTTTATGGCCCCCATTACTGGAGCATCTGAGCACTGCACACGCTTTAGCTGGCCATTTTCTAAAGTGGTAGATTTTTATCCTTTCTCCCAGTGCACCCTTCTCACTAGATTTCTTAATTCCCCAATCTGCCATCCTGAAATCTCACCCCCAGGGCGGTGAGTGCAACCCCCGGCCCCTCCCACCCAGCGTGCGGTGCACAGTGCGATTCCCGCACAGACCCCCCGAGGTCGGTGAGTGCAGCGCGTATCCTTAATGTGATGGTCCTTTTATTTCTCTCAGCGGGACCATGGCACTAGAGGGCCTGGGGGGCACGCACGGATCAGGGCCAGCTCTAGGGTTCACACAGGTGCTGGGAAGAGGGGTGCTGGGGGCCTGCCTCACCCCCTGGCTTGAAGTAGTTTCAATCATATGCAGGGTTTACAGTGCATTCAATGGCTCTCAGCCCCCCTGATTTCCTGCTGGCCGAAGCTGTGTCTGCGGTAGGAAATGGGCCCGTTTGGGATCACCTCACCCGGCCTGCCTAGGGGCTATAACAGCCCAGAATCTCCACAGGACTCTGTGGGCCTGTGTCACCCTGGCCTGAACCCTGGGACCTGCATGCTGGGGGTGCCAGGAGGAGCATAGTGTGGCCACGCACAATTTTGGCCCCTGTATGCTACATGGTGGTAACAATGGGAAAGTGCCAGTGGCAGCAGGGATCGGGGTTTCCACCATCATGTCATCTCACACTCTAACAGGGTTACATGGCAGGGTGGTGAAAACACCAGGGTCCCGTTTGCATTAGAACTTCCAGTGGTGTCTCACAGGTGGTGAATTATGCCTACCAGGCGTGCTAGTGTGCAATCAAGTGCCCTCCCCCTTCACTGTGGCACTATGAGCAAAAGGGTGCAAAATGGCAGATGCTTCTTTGGCCACCGACCCAATTGGTTGAAACCCATCAGCCATTAGCTCAGAAGCAAATCCACACATTTCCTGTCACACATTTACCCCAATTCTCAGAAACTGCAAAAATAACTATACAAGGTGTGGTGGTAAACCCAGGACAAACAGCTACAAAGTAGGGCTGGGGGTAATAATCAGTCCCAGAAGGTTAAAAGGCCCCTCCCTATCTACTGAGAAGAGTTAACCACAGGTTAATAAGGTTTAGCTGAAAAGGGGTTGCTAGAGAACCAATTAGGTTCAGCTGACTCCAACGGCTTGAGACCTTTTTAAATTCTCCCCTGTTAGGAAGGGATAGCAGTGTGAGTGCGGATACTTGCTAGCTCCTTCAGCAAGACACTGAATCTTTCCAGGAAGGGAGGCTGCATCCCCTTCCAAAGGGGAAAGGAAAACAGGCACAAGAGACTGACTGTGGAAATGTATAGCCTGACCCTGTGTCACCTAGACGGACTGCCTTCCCAAACCTGTGTCTCCACGGCTAAAAAGAACTAGGCCTGCTGAGGAGAACAAGATACTTTGCCATAAAGGTTATGAGCAAACCAGTGGATCTTTTACATGCCAGCAGTCGGGGTATTTATGTTTGCTCTGTTTGCATCCTTCAGGACTTTCTCTGCATTCAGAAACATTGGGCGGTGAGCGGCTCTCATTTCCTCACTATCTGTCATTCCAAGACTGTCTCCACATCCACAGGTATACAGTTTTCCTACAGGGAAATGAATCAGCCGTTTTAGCCAGGAGCAGAGTGTAGGAGTGGGCATAGGGCACAGACGGCAGGATTGGACGTAGAGTCTGAGTTACATTCACCCTGTTGTAAATGAGCTTTTATTCCACTGAGATCAATTAAAGACTGGACTGTGGTATCTTTACCCTCATGGAGTAGTACCCTCGTCCTCGAACGCTTACAGAGTAAGATGCTATTTGACTATTTGAGAACAAGTGCTTCACATGTGCTATGGACTCCTACCCAGAAAAACAGCAAAGCACATTTAACTTTGAGAACAAGAGAAATCCCATTGATTTTAAGAGTTGATCATTCATATTACAGTAGGATCAGGACCCTGTGGCGCTAGGCGCTGTACATCTACATATAAGAGACAATCCCTGTCGGTTAGAGACAAGACAGAGAAAGGGTGGGAGGGAAAACAGGCCCAGAGCGGTGAAGTGACTTATCCAAGGATGTACAGCAGGTAAGTGGCAGAGCTAGGAATAGCACCTGCTTCTCCTGACCTTTAGTCCAGAGCCCCCATTAAGCAGACCACACCTATAATGTACATGTTCAGCATGCATCTCAGAGCTTTGCTGGACCCGTTCACTTGTATCACGTGGCCTTGTCTGGAAGTTGTAATTAATATACCCCAGGATTCCTTTTTGCAAAAACCTGTGCTGAGCAAAAGGAGAACTGATACACATAATACGCTTGTATCTGGAAATATGATTCACCTTATGTCATACATCCAAAGGATCTGTACTACGCCCCAGCATTTAAATAATGCTTTAGAGGAACCCCTTCTGTGTGCCAGCCCCTAAGGGGCCTCCCTCTTCCTTAAGGGTAGGCTATGTGGTCTCAATGCCTCTGAGACCAAGCCTCTGTGCTCCCACACGCCTGTTTCACACCGTGAGCTCTGCCCAGTGAGCCCAAGTGAGAGAGACGCCTGGATAGAGACTTGACTCTCTTCAGGGACCAATGCACCTCGGCAAGTATTGGTAGAGCCCTGCATGGATATAAAATTGGTACCCACATCGATCCGCAAACATGGTCCATGGCTATAGAGCATCTAGCCAGAAATCTGAAGGGCTCTAAGTATCGTCAGTGACACCTGGCAGCTTTTTCCAAACAGAGCAAGGTTTATTAGGCAACTGGAACATAGTCCATGCTCGCCGAGCCAGCATAATCAGCCGGCCAAGATGCTATGGAATCCATTTCTGGCCCTGCCTCTCTGTGTCAGTCCCAGGTGAGAGTCCATTGTCGAACTCCTGCAGACCCATGCTGAGCTCACATGTTCGGCCTGCCGGAGATTCCTGTGGATAGGTGTCAGTTGCTCAGTCCTTGGGGCATCCATTGTCTTTGTGGACCCTCCATTGGCATTGGTTGGTTGCAGCCAGCACTTTAATAACCCATTCGTTCAAGGCCAGTGACCCAACACCTCATCTCTCCTGCCATGCCCCAAGAGCAGATTTAACACTTCTGCAATGGGTAACGATGCAAAGTACAGAGGAAACTGAGGTACCCATAGGCAGCATAAAAATATTACAGAAAGTTTCTATTTCATCACAGCTTGTCTACAAAGCTCTCTGCAGCTGAATGAGGAGCTTGCGTGTTACAGCAAGGTGAGTGTGACATCATTAAATAACCAGATGGGTAACAGAGTAGCAGCCGTGTTAGTTTGTATTCGCAAAAAGAAAAGGACGACTTGTGGCATCTTAGAAACTAACAAATTTATTTGAGCATTAGCTTTGGTGAGCTACAGCTCACTTCATCGGATACATGGGTAAACATGGCTAATCATCCCAAAGGTGTTTAACAGCCACATACAGGAGCTTTAAGCAAGGTCAGGTAGTAAGAGTGTCTACAGCAGTGCTCACTGAGTGCATATTTGCTGATGAACATCACTTCGTTCTGCTTGGACAGAAGAGAGGGAAAAAAAATCCAAGTTTTTGCTTAGGTACCCAAGCAGTGATTGCGATTCACAACACAGAGGACATGAAAAAAGACACACTGTACCAGGGATTAATTACATCACTCCCAAAGAGTTTCAAGGAGATTAACAGGAAATCAGACCTTTTCTCCCAAAGTCAGAGTATTGAGCCACCCCAAAATGGGAAAGACTAACGGAGAAAACTCGCTATGTGGGAATTGCCATCAGAAGTCGAAAGGGCTTAGCCTAAATGCCAGACATCAGACAAGAAGGGAACGAAGAGAAAGGGTGAAAAAGAATCTTAAATCACCATAACTGCCAAAATGCATCCGATGAAGTGAGCTGTAGCTCACTAAAGCTTATGCTCTAATAAATTTCTTAGTCTCTAAGGTGCCACAAGTCCTCCTTTTTTTTTTTGCAAATAAAGACTAACAGGGCTGCTACTCTGAAATCTGTAAATAGGCTAGTGTAACACAATGGGTGTAGGTTCCACTAGTTAGGATAAACATGTATTAGGGATATCGACCGTTGGGCTTCAGGGAGTAAGGCAGACCCTTCCTGCCTGAGGTTATTCAGAGTTAGTGTGCAAAGGTTACAGTCAGGACCCTGTGTGTACTGTGTGGCGCAAGGTGTCACGAACTACATCTGTATTCCTCACTCGTGGTCCAGCAAGGGCTCCGTCTCCTCAGCTTTCACCTCTCGTGTGTCTCTCTCCCTTCTGATCAGGGTTTTCCCAGGCACAGTCCACTGCCTATACTGTGAATGCCCCAGCAACCCAGGCTACTCTCTGCTTTGTCTCCAGCGGCGATACACAGTGTAATTGCCTATAGTTGTAAGTTACCACACAGCTCTTTCTAAGCAAGCACATTTGTTCTTCAGGTGAAAGCATTACAGAGAAAAGACTTTACAACAATAAAAGAACCTACGTGCGTGCCAATAAGCTTACCAGAAATCACCCCCAACTTCAACTAGGGCTCTGGTAAGAGTCAGTGCTTCAAACCCCACCATGGGGGGGTTTTATGGTTACAAGTTCATAACAGCTGTTAGCTCAGAACAAGAGCCCCTGTGAATAGGTCAAGTCCTTCAAATCCGTCTCAGGAAGGATTGGGGCCTCCCTTGGTCAGACGGTCCTGTCCATTTGCTGGATCAAAAAGAAGGCCCCAAGTCGGTTTAAATTCAGATTATTTGTCCAAAAGCCCTTTGTTTGTCTGTTGGTCTCTAGGGAATCCAGTGTGAACCAGTATATGTAAGCCTGTCCAGGTGGGGGTACCTCTTGGGAGGTGAATTTGCCCAATCACTCCCCACTGTTCGGAGCTCCTGGGGGGCTGCGGTCCCTCTCCCCCAGGGAATTAAACACAGACCTTGGCGTACAATGAAACACAAACTCAGGGGTGAAATTAAGTCGAGTGACTTACCGGTACTCTGGGCCAGCTCTGGTCCCCAGAAGGGGTGGGGCTGAGGGGGGTCAGAGCCAACCCACCCTGTAAGGTAAGTGCCCCCCCTCCTTCATGCTCCTCCTCTCCCTGCCCGCTCCCCCACCGGGGTAGCAGCAGCAGCACCGGGCTCTGGGTGCTATTTAAAGGGCCCAGAGCTCCCCTGCTTCTATTGCCCTTGTCCTTTAAATACCCCCGGAGCCCTGGAGTAGCGGCGGTGGGGCTCCAGCAGCTATTTAAAGGCTCTGGGTGGTAGAAGCAGGGGAGTCCTGGCCCCTTTAAATAGCCGCCGGAGCCCACAGCCGCTAACCTAGGGCTCCAGCAGCAGGGCTCTGGAGGAAATTTAAAGGGCCTGGGGCTCCAGCCACTGCTAGGAGCCCCAGGCCCTTTTAAATTGCCCCCTGGGGAAGCCGGGCTTCCCCAGTACGGTGCACCAGCTCCTGCCAGTAAGCTCTACTGGGGCGTACCGGCTTAATTTCACCTCTGCATAAACTTAATGTAGTCAGGTCTCCCAAAGACATAACAGAAAATTGCCATATCTGTCATACAGCGATCACAAATTCTGCAGCCAGGATCTCTCCATACATAATACCCATGGTTAATGTGCTACAAAACTCCATCTACAATATAACTACCATTACTATTTGTCCCAGATGTAAGGTCCCAGGTCACCGTTGAAGTGGAGGTGTTGTGCCTTGTGTGGGAAAATGAAGGATTGATCCAAGTCTCACTGAATGCTGCCAGAAACTGTGTCAAACTGGGTGACGTTGACGATTGATTTAATGACTGTAATGTCACAATAAGCCCGTTGATGTGCCCCTCCCCCATGGCTGTTATAGACATTGCAGTTTTTAAACCAGAGGCTGGGGGAAAGCCAACAGGTACAGAGGAGCATGTGGTTTGGACAGAGACATCCTTAGACAATTTCCATTAATAGATCCTCCCCTATGTCCTAGTAATGAGGAGAGGATGGAAGATGATAAAATACAGGTCGGATCTGATTAGAAACAGTCACATGAAAAAAAGTCTCATTCAATAAGATCATGAGACAGGTACCAGCCCGAGGGGAACATCTACCCTGCTAGTTTTACCCCATAGTACGAGCCCTGAACGCCTGAGTCAGTTGACCCGGGCTCTGAGATTTGCTGCTGCAGGCCTTGGGATATTTTGCAGTGTAGACATAATCTCACAAATCAGTCGGCCTCGGGTCAGCAAGCACTCAGGACCTGGGTCTTAAGACCCTGCTAAGGGGGGTGGGTTCAGCAGTGACTTGGCTGGACCATGTAACAAGCACTCTATTGCCAACTGCAAAAATCCACTTCTACCTTCCCTGAGTATATGCACCCACCACCCCATTCACTCCGCAGCCTGTGTAACCATTCAGTGCTAAAATATATACACCGCCATCCTGCACTCCTGCTCAGACCTCTATAGGTGTCATCCTGCTACTTCTTCCCTGTTTTTAAAGCCAGTAAACAAGCATCACTCTTCCCTCTCAGGTTTCAGAGTAGCAGCCGTGTTAGTCTGTATTCGCAAAAAGAAAAGGGGTACTTGTGGCACCTTAGAGACTAACAAATTTATTTGAGCATAAGCTTTCATGAGCTACAGCTCACTTCATCAGATGCATTCAGTGGAAAATACAGTGGGGATGTACAAGAATGTACAAAGTCCTGTTTCCTGGAACACAGCAGTAATCAAACAGCAGGGAACAGTCCCTTTGCTCACCATCCCAAGTCCCTTTCCTGCCAGCCCTTAGCCCAAAAGCTCTCTCTCTAGGCTTTTGCTTTGGGACACACTCCCAGTGCTTCTTCTGGCTGTATCTTTGGCTTTCTGCTGCCTTTCTTCCAGTTTCTCTGGTGTTTCTCCTGCTTCACTGACATGACAAAGACATACAGGAGAATGAACCTGATAGTTACAAATGCCTCGGGAATAGAGGCTGTTTGTAACTCTGAACAAAAGGTTGTGGTGGTTCTTTCAAAAGTTTACAACTGAACATTGACTTAATACAGCTTTGAAACGTTAGTATGCAGAAGAAAAATGCTGTTTTCCCCTTTTCTTGAAGTAGTTTACATTTAACACAGCACTGTACTGTATTTGCTTTTCCCCCCCCCCCTTCTTTCTCTGCTGCTGCCTGATTGTGAACTTCCCGTTCCAAATGAGGTGTGTGGTTGACTGGTCAGTTCGTAACTCCGGTGTTCATAACTCTAAGGTTCCATGGTATCACATCAGTCCAATCAATCCTCAACCTCTGAGTTTATCAGCTCATTGTAGAACCCACCTTCAGCCGCTTGGTTCAGCTTTTACTCCAGTCCCGCATGTGGCTTTGTTTTGGATGGAGGCCAATATTGTTTCAGCTACCTGGTTCCATACAGGAGCTTAATAGTTTCTTACATTTGTCCCAAAAGACAGGCAGCCGTTACACCAACCAGTTTCAATAGGTTTAACTTAAGATAAAACAATTAATAAAAATATTTTCTCATTTAAAAATCCTCTAGCCACACTTTTTAGTTGGGGTTACATTAAAAATGGCTGGAGTTTGAAAATTGATATGGTCTTAGTCCTCAGTGAGGGTTTAGAAAGAAATATAGTCAGCAGCCCATTCTAGGTCCAAGATTTAGGGAGACGCTGTGTGGTGACACTAGCTGATGTTACTTAGCTGGGAAGCTAGAGAGAAGTACAGTATCTGTTTGTGTCCAGGAACCTCAACAAAGAATCCCTTTTATAATCATCACTACTGAATCCTGCTTCTTCCTTACTGTGAGAAACACTCAAAGGAATATGCCTCTTAACTAGGCTGGACTATAGGAACCTGTTGGGTTGTTGGCTGGATACCAACTAAGGGCGGAGCAACTGAGCTATCAGGTGTATCTAATAAGAATGTCCTGCAGCTGGAAGACGTCCATAGAAATATCAAAACTCAAGATCCACTGAGGCTGAAACAACAAAGCTTGGAGTGGCTGAGGATAAATAAGACGAATCAGAGAAAGGTTCTCCAGAGAATAAAGGAGACGGAGTTTAGTGGAGGAGTGGCATATTGTACTGACTGGGTGCTTTTAGCGTTGACCTACACAGAGGGGTTTATGGAGTCCTGCACATGCCACTGCTGAGACATGGCACAGGATGACCCTGGCATCACGTGATGATGGGGGAGATGAGCACTGGGTTACAGTTCTGCAATTACAGAGGAAACGGCTCCTGCTTAGTTGCACAACTCCACCCCACTTCCCAATTCTGAGTCGGGTAGGAAGGGGTAAGGTCACATACATGGAATGTGCTGGAGTGCTCCTTCTTCTATCCGTGGGTGGCTGTGCGTCCGCCCATGAGAAGCGTTCACATAAGGCAGAACAGCACAAGAAGTAGGAAGTTGTGACTGAGGAATATGGGAGAAATACAACTTAAGAACATAAGAACGGCCAGACCAGGTCAGACCAAAGGTCCATCTAGCCCAGTGTCCTGTCTTCCGACAGTGGCCAATGCCAGGGGCCCCAGAGGGAATGAACAGAACAGGGAATCATCAAGTGATCCATCCCATCACCCATTCCCAGCTTCTGGCAAACAGAGGCCAGGGACACCATCCCTGCCCATCCTGACTAATAGCCATTGATGGATCTATCCCCCGTGAACTTATCCAGTTCTTTTTTGAACCCTGTTGTAGTCTTGGCCTTCACAACATCCTCTGGCAAGGAGTTCCACAGGTTGACTGTGCGTTGTATGAAGAAATACTTCCTTTTGTTCGTTTTAAACCTGCTGCCTATACAAGATCATTGGGACCCCATTATGGCTCAAATAGCTCAGCTCTGTATCACTGCTTGTGATAGATGACCGTGATGAGGGAGCATGATAGCAGGTATTCAGAATGGACGGAGGTATACACACTAGCCTCTGCCAGGTCCATATTATACTCGGAGCATAATCCCACTTTATCACAATTATTGCTTTGCATAGGGCCTGATCCTTCAAGTGCTTCCAGCTCGCCACTGATGCAAGCAGGAGTTCAGAATGCCTAGCAGCCTCCAGATTGTCTCTGGGCTGGTGTGGCGAAGTCCCACGGGGACTAGTCTACCTGGAAAGTAAAGCAAGCAGGAGGGAAAAGATAATACAGTGATTCTTTGGCCTCTCTGGGCGGGGCCCAAACTGCGCCCCGGTGCCTCCCCGGGCCTGGAGGAGGGCCAGCCCCTGGCCGGCTGCAGTGACATGGACTGGGCGGAGGGTCACTGGTATATAGCACCCACCTCAGGGGGGTCACTGGTATATCACGCCCTCCTCGGGGGGGTCCCTGGTATATCACGCCCACCTCGGGGGGGGGGGGGTCACTTGCATGTCGCACTCACTTTGTGGGGGCACCTTGGGGGGGTCACTCACGTACTGCACTCACCTCGGGGGGGTCACTCGGTATTGCGCCCACCTCTGGGGGGGTCACTTTTGTGTCACGCCGACCTCGGGGGGGTCACTCGTGTGTTGTGCCCATCGTCGGTGGGGTTACTCGTGTGTCGCACCCACCTCCGGGGGTTCACTTATGTATCGCACTCACCTCAGAGGGTTCACTCGTGATGGCACCCATCTCCGGGGGGGTGTCACTTGTGTATCACGGCCACCTCTGGGGGGTCACTCGTGTGTCACACGCACCTCAGAGGGGGTCACTGGTGTATCGCTCCCACCTCGGGGGGGTCACTCATATATCACACCCACCTCTGGGGGGGTCATTCTCCTGCTGGTAATAACTCACCTTAAGTGATCACTCTGGTTACAATGTGTATGGTAACACCCATTGTTTCATGTTCTCTATGTATATAAATCTCCCCACTGTATTTTCCACTAAATGCATCTGATGAAGTGAGCTGTAGCTCACGAAAGCTTATGCTCAAATAAATTTGTTAGTCTCTAAGGTGCCACAGATACCTCTTTTCTTTTTGCGAATACAGACTAACACGGCTGCTACTCTGAAATATATTGACTGAATCATCCTTATCCACGTGCTTGTTGAGATCCTCAAAGAATTCTAGAAGATTGTTGAGGCACGAGTTCCCTTTCCAAACGCTGTGTTCACCCTTTCCCAACACAGCCTGTTTATCTGGGTGCCTGATCATTCTACCAGTTTGCCCGCCACTGAAGTCAGGCTCACTGGCCTGCAATTGCCAGGGTCGCCCCTGGAGCCCATTTCTAAAAATTGGCATTACATGAGCTACCTGCCAGTCGCCTGAAACAGAGGCTTGCTTCAGCGGTAGCTTGTGTGCTACGGCTAGTAGTTCTGCAATTTCATATCTGGGTTCCCTCAGAACCCATGGTGGAATGCCATCTGGTCCTGGTGACGGATTCCTGTTTAACTGAACAATTTGTTTTAAAACCTCTTATACTGGGCTGGTACTTCAGATTTGTCACGCAATAAGGACAGCTCCGATGTGGGACTCTCCTGCCCGTTCTCTGCAGTGAAGACCGCTGCAAAGAATTCATGGGGCTTCTCTGCAATGGCCTCGTCTTCCTAGAGTCCTCCTTTGTCAGCTCGTGGCCCCACCGCCTCTTTGGCAGGCTGCCTGCTTCTAATGTACTTAAAAACATTCTTATGGTTCACTTTTGTGTCTTTAGCACGTTGCTTCTCAGATTCTTTCTTGGCCTGACTTGTTAGACTTTGACACTTAACCGGCCAGAGTTCATGCACCTTCCTGTTATCCTCACTAGGATTTGATTTCCCAATTTTGAAGGATGACTTTTTGCCTCTAACATTACCTCCATTCCTCTGCCATTTATCTAGGCGTTAGAATCATGGAATATTAAGGCTGGAAGAGACCTCAGGAGGTCATCTAGTCCAACCCCCTGCTGAAAGCAGGACCAACACCAACCAAATCATTCCAGTTCTTCTGGTCCTCCTACTGTCATTTCTGATTTAGGGCAAACATTTCATCCAAGCCTCTAATTACGGTGTTTTAAACAGTCTGCATGCTGCTTGCAGGCACGTAACACTTGTGACAGCAGCTCCTTTTAATTTCCATCTAATAATCTGTACTTATGCCGATAGGTTGACTTTAGGTCTTTAACTTTGATTGGTAGCTGGGAAGATGGTAAATCAGACAGAAACCCATTCAACAAATCTCTTCATTTCCTTGTTATTTCTGACTTCTTTATTCATTTCCTTTTCCTTATTTCCCAGCAGATTGACTAGACACCAGATTTGGGTGCTAGCCGGGGGACCTGATGAGCTCCTTATTTTTGGATTTCTTTCGGCAGCGTTGGACTTGCCAGGGCACAGTCCCATTCTGGATGCTCAGGTAAGTGTAACACCTATTGCTCAGCTTTATTTCTGTTTCTTAGCTCTTTTGGGCAATCGATCTTTGGTCTGACAGGTAGGATCCCTGCATTAGGAGAGATGGCTAATTAACGAGGCCACACACCTTGGAAATCAAATGAAACCTGGAGTCCATAAAAGACCCCAAAAGGCCCTTGGGGAGTGGAGTGCAAGTTGAGGAAGAGTTCCCTGCACAGCTTACCTCTCAATTCTCGTTTTCCTGTACTAAGCGCAAAAGTCGGGAATCAGCTCAGGGTAGGGAGGGTATACCATATGTGTGCAGTGGTTAGACAGGAATCAGCAAGGAACTGGACTGGTAGTGAGTGAAACTGTAAGTATCATAAAATGATAGACTATCAGGGTTGGAAGGGACCTCAGGAGGTCATCTAGTCCAACCCTCTGCTCAAAGCAGGACCAGTCCCCAACTAAATCATCCCAGCCAGGGCTTTGTCAAGACTGACCTTAAAAACTGCAAAGGAAGGAGATTCCACCACCTCCCTAGGTAACGCATTCCACTCCTTCACCACCCTCCTAGTGAAAAAGCTTTTCCTAATATCCGACTGGGCAGGACCCAACTGAGAGTGCCAATTCAAGACAAATTGCTTCAAGCAGGGCAGTTACAGCCCAAGGCTGGGGTTTCTATGCACACCCCGGCAAACCAAACCAGCCAGAGAGGACTTTGGTTTTACCCCACTGGCTAACCACAAGTCACACAAGCAATTCCCTTAGACGCTCCAGTTTCCCAATATCACCACCAGTGCCACTCATTATGGGCACAAATGGTTATGAAAACCGATACCCCAGTAAAAGGAAAAAGATTCTCTCGATCTCAAGGGACCAAGCCCCAGACCCAGGTCAATATACAAATCAGATCTTACCCACAAATCACACTGTTGCCAATCCTTTAGAATCTAAAATCTAAAGGTTTATTCAGAAAAGGAAAAGGATATAGAGGAGAGCTAGAATGGGTTAAATGGAATCAATGACATACAGTGATGGCAAAGTTCTTGGTTCAGGCTTGCAGCAGTGAGAGAATAAAGTGCAGGTTCAAATCAAGTCTCTGGAGAACATCCCCAGCTGGAATGGGTCTTTCAGGCCTTGGTTCAAAGCTTCAGTGTAGCAAAGTCCCTCCAGAGGTAAGAAGCAGGATTGAAGACAAGATGGAGGAGCTGCAGCAGCTTTTTATAGTCTCTTGCTGGACACAGTACTCCAGATGAGGCCTCACCAATGTCGAATAGAGGGGAACGATCACGTCCCTCGATCTGCTGCCAATGCCCCTACTTATACAGCCCAAAATGCCGTTAGCCTTCTTGGCAAGAAGGGCAAACCGTTGACTCATATCCAGCTTCTCATCCACTGTAACCCCTCGGTCCTTTTCTGCAGAACTGCTGCCGAGCCATTCGGTCCCTAGTCTGTAGCGGTGCATGGCATTCTTCCGTCCTAAGTGCAAGACTCTGCACTTGTCCTTGTTGAACTTCATCAGATTTCTTTTGGCCCAATCCTCTTATTAGTCTAGGTCCCTCTGTCTCCTATCCCTACCCTCCAGCGTATCTACCTCTCCTCCCAGTTTAGTGTCATCTGCAAACTTGCTGAGGGTGCAGTCCACGCCATCCTCCAGATCATTAATGAAGATATTGAACAAAACCAGCCCCAGGACCGACCCTGGGGGCCCTCCGCTTGATACCGGCTGCCAACTAGACATGGAGCCATTGATCACTAGCTGTTGAGCCCGATGATCTAGACAGCTTTCTATCCACCTTATCGTCCATTCATCCAGCCCATACTTCTTTAACTTGCTGGCAAGAATACTGTGAGAGACCATGTCAAAAGCTTTGCTAATGTCAAGGAACAACACGTCCACTGCTTTCCCCTCATCCACAGAGCCAGTTATCTTGTCATAGAAGGCAATTAGGTTAGTCAGGCATGACTTGCCCTTGGTGAATCCATGCTGACTGTTCCTGATCACTTTCCTCTCCTCTAAGTGCTTCAGAATTGATTCCTTGAGGACCTGCTCTATGATTTTTCCAGGGACTGAGGTGAGGCTGTCTGGCCTTTAGTTTCCCCGGATCCTCCTTCTTCCCTTTTTTAAAGATGGGCACTACATTAGCCTTTTTCCAGTCGTCCGGGACCTCCCCCGATCGCCATGAGTTTTCGAAGATCATGGCCAATGGCTCTGCAATCAATCCGCCAACTCCTTTAGCACTCTCAGAAGCAGCGCATCTGGCCCCATGAACTTGTGCTATCCAGCTTTTCTAAATAGTCCCGAACCACTTCTTTCTCCACAGAGGGCTGGTCACCTCCTCCCCAGGCTGTGCTGCCCAGTGCAGTCGTCTGGGAGCTGACCTTGTTCGTGAAGACAGAGACAAAAAAAGCATGGAGAACATTAGCTTTTTCCACATCCTCTGTCACTAGGTTGCCTCCCTCATTCAGTAAGGGGCCCCCACTTTCCTTGACTTTCTTCTTGTTGCTAAGTATCTTATGTATGCCTGAGGACTGTATGTTGGAGAGAGTTATGTGGGAAGTGGAGGTTTGAAGTGGGCCTTTAGAGGCAATTTAATGGAAAGGCAGCAGAAAGTCGAATCGCAGGTTTTTAAACAATCCTCCGACAACACACAAAAAAGCTCTTGTCTAGTTCCTCATTCAAAATTAGAATAAAGTTACAAGCAGATTTCATCATAAATGAAGTAAAATCCTAAAGATTTCAGAACACAAACTGCTATAAGGAGACACAAGGGAAGCAATACAAAGTCAACCTTCTCACGCAGAAATGCAGTTAAACTATTTCTCTTTTTTTAACCAGCAGAGTCTCCAGGGACAGTGCCCTTCTGTTTGGGGAGAAGGGTCCAGAAGAGAGTTTCTCTTGTTGGCATAGGCCATCCACCTCCCCGACAGGTGGGAGCGAGGTTGACGGAAGAATTCTTCCGTCCATGGCCCGGACTGATGTAGCTGTGCCGACTTACGTTCCCCGTGCAGACCAGGCCTGAGGGTTGGTGCGTGCTGAACAGTTAAGTCAAAATAGCTCCGTCCGTCAGGGGTGTGTAAAAGGGAAACCCACTCCTGGGCGACACGGCTACACCGACCTAACCCCCAGCATAGCTAAGGGCATTCGGGGAGGCGGTGGGCCTAAAGCGACAGAAAGACCTCCTCCACCATGGGGTTGTGCCAGCCTAGTCTCTGTAGCACAGACAGGGTTGCAGCCAAGAGAAAGAACAGACAGCAAAAGCCAAACCGTCCCCAGGGCAGGGGGCGAGCCTGCATGTTAAATGAGGGGACCAGGTGAGACAGGCATTTTTGACAGGCCATCCTCCCGTCAGAGGAGGAAGAGCCCAAGAAGGAGGGATGGGCAAAAAGCTGCAAGCAGGGAAAGAGGCAGGGCAGCCAGGCAGCTCCCCATAGGGCAAAAGAAGGCAGTGGTCCAAGGCCCCCAAAGGCAGACTAGCGAGTAGGCCCGATCCAAAAGCCCAGGGAAGGAAGGGAAAACAACAAAGCAGCCGGCAGCCCAACCTCCAATTAACAGAGCAGCCGAAAACACAGATTGTTGTAAGCTAAAGTTTCCAAGCGCGCCAAGGGCTACTTGCAAGCAGTAGAAAAGAGAACAAAGCAGCCAGGGAGCTCCCCTTGAGCCGAGACAGGGCGCAGGGGCTAAGCCCTCCTGGAGGAACGTGCGGGACAAAGCTGTGGGTAAAACCTAGCGTGCTCTGAACAATCCTCCCGGAGCTTTTCTCTCTGCCTTTGACCGCGTGTCGGGGAGAGCGTGAACGCAGCCCCCCACTACCACAAATGGTGCAGCTGAGTTTCCCACATTTGGGGAAATCGCAGGGGTCAGCACACCCGCAGTGCAATGGATGAGCCTCATCCTGGGAAAACCACTTTCGTGATCATGGTATCTCCCCTGCCAGGTAAGTATGAGTTCCCACTGCCCAGCTGCCACCCGCCCGCACTCGCCCCGCACTCTCAACCCACGGTGAGGCCCGCCGCACCCTGCCCGCCGACCCCGCCCACACTGACCCCCACTGCCTCTGCAGGGGCCGCTCCCCCCCGGCAGGGGGGCCGAGCTGTCCCCAACCTCAGTAACGCGCCAGTGTCTGGCTGCCCTAGAGCCGTAGCTGGCCCGTCCCAGGGTCCAGGCTCCCGGAGAGACCCAGGAACAGCCGGTATCATGGCCCCGCCTCTGCCGGGGGTGGGGGAGATGCTGCGTTTCGCTTCCCCCACCCTAGAGGCACGAGTGACCCCCCCTGAGCTGGGTGCGATACACCAGTGACCTCCCAGAGGTGGGTGCGACACACGAGTGACCACCCAGAGGTGGGTGTGACACGCAAGTGACCCCCCCTAAGGTGGGTGGGACACGCGAGTTGTAGAACTGATAAATGAAATTTTTTTTTAATTGTTCACTTTATTAATATAACTTCATAAGAAAAGTTTTATGAATGAAACTACATTCATTCATAAAACCAGGTACCCCAATAACTAGCTAATTGAGTTTCACTTTCAATCCAATTGCTGCTTAAATCACTGAAACTTGCACTGCTTCTAGATTGTAACTTCTACTCCCTGTATGCCATTCCTTACACGTGTCCATGTTGTAACCCATTTTAAAATGCTCACTTCATTTTTACAAAACCCTGCTGTAATCTGATTCGTGTACTTTAGATGTGGGAATGAGGTATGGATGGATGATGGCATCAACCTCCAGCCCCAGCCTGTCCTGATGAAATAAAGCGTAAACACCAAGGGCTGAAGATGCAGACAAAAGCCGTGAGAAAGCAAGAAGAGTCCACCCTGAAAAGAAAAGAACAAAAGTACAATTGAAGAAACATCAAAGCCAGGTCCTAGGCTGAAAGTCATGTCTGCAATTGATGGGTGATCAGTCACACCGAACCCAGAGGCAGCGTGACACAGCAAGACCTATAGACTCTGGATTCAAACTAAAGCCTACAAAAAGGATGGGTGAGATGGAAGACTTTGGAGGGTAACGTTCTGCTGCCAACATGGAAGGGCATCGGTGCCCAACAGAGACCCAGCTCTTCCTTGTGCCCGGCTTTCCTGGCCAGTTAGCCGCCACAAGCTGCAAACCCAAGCCACGAACTCAAGCTACATTCAGGACTGGTAACTATACAGCAGCTGTAGAACATTTGGGAGGTGTGTGTGTGTGTGTGTGTGTGTGTACATACATAGGTATTAGATATTAGTTATTGGTCATAAATCAAATTTTGTTATAATAAACATGACAACTTGTCTTGTCCCCTGAAACGATCCTGTGCAGTTTTTTCCATGTAACAGAGTGACCCCCACCCCCGAGGTGGGTGCGATATGCAAGTAACTCCCCCAGAGGATGGTGCGATACACCAGTGACCCCACCTGAGGTGGGTGCGATACACGAGTGACCCTTCCTGAGGTGGGTGCAAAACACGAGTGACCCTCCCAGAGGTGGGTGCAATACACCAGTGACCCGCCCCGGAAATGGATTTGATACACGAGTGACCCCCCCGGAGGTGGGCGCGATACATGAGTGAACCCCCCCGAGGTGCGTGCGATACGTGAGCGAACCCCCCCGAGGTGGGTGCGACACACAAGTGACCCCCCCAGATGTGGGTGTGACACATGAGTGACCCTCCCCAAGGTGGGTGCGATGCACCAATGATCCCCCGTGGTGGGTGCGACACACGAGTGACCCCTCCAAGGTGGGTGAGACACATGAGTGACCTCTCCGAAATGGGTACGATACACGAGTGACCTCCCCGAGATGGGCACGACACACAAGTGACTCCACCCGAGGTGAGTGTGATATGCGAGTGAACCCCCCCAAGGTTCTCCCCTGAGGTGAGTGTGATCTGTGAGTGACCCCCCCGACGTGGGTGCAACGCACGAGTGACCCCTCCAAGGTGGGTGCGACACACGAGTGACCCCCCTGAGATGGGTACGATACACGAGTGATCCCCCCGAGGTGGGCACGACACATGAGTGACTCCCCCCGAGGTGAGTGTGATATGCGAGTGACTCCCCCAGGTGAGTGCGACTTGTTATTTCGGTCTTATGGGCATTCTTTTGGGACAACATGCCTCACTCATTTCTTTCCTCACTAACGAGTGCCCATTAAACCTTTCCACTATCATGTAGTCTACATATGCCACGTATGCCCCTGCGAAACTGGTTTAGGAATGTTACAGCGATCTTTAAACATTGTATTAGGATTATTTCTTGTGTCCCTAACGCTCAGTGAATGGGAAGGAGAGGGAACTAGTGCTTGCACTCTGGTACTGAAAAATAACAATTCCCACTTGGCTTTTCATCAGGAGATCTGAAAGCACTTGACAATGGATGTCAATATCGTTATCTGAAAAGAGTTATACCTGGGACAAGAAAGGCAGGGGAGAGTGTGGATGTAGGCTGGCGGTGAAAGAGTTACGCTGAGGATGAATGAGAGGGAAGAGTGATGCTTGTTTACTGGCTTTAAAAACAGGGAAGAAGTAGCAGGATGACACCTATAGAGGTCTGAGCAGGAGTGCAGGATGGCGGTGTATATATTTTAGCACTGAATGGTTACACAGGCTGCGGAGTGAATGGGGTGGTGGGTGCATATACTCAGGGAAGGTAGAAGTGGATTTTTGCAGTTGGCAATGGAGCGCTTGTTACATGGTCCAGCCAAGTCACTGCTGAACCCACCCCCCTTAGCACGGTCTTAAGACCCACGTCCTGAGTGCTTGCTGACCCGAGGCCGACTGATTTGTGAGATTATGTCTACACTGCAAAAAATCCCAAGGCCTGCAGCAGCAAATCTCAGAGCCCGGGTCAACTGACTCAGGCATGCAGGGCTCGTACTATGGGGTAAAACTAGCAGGGTAGATGTTCCCCTCGGGCTGGTACCTGTCTCATGATCTAATTGAATGAGACTTTTTTTCATGTGACTGTTTCTTATCAGATCCGACCTGTATTTTATCATCTTCCATCCTCTCCTCATTACTAGGACATAGGGGAGGATCTATTAATGGAAATTGTCTAAGGATGTCTCTGTCCAAACCACATGCTCCTCTGTACCTGTTGGCTTTCCCCCAGCCTCTGGTTTAAAAACTGCAATGTCTATAACAGCCATGGGGGAGGGGCACATCAACGGGCTTATTGTGACATTACAGTCATTAAATCAATCGTCAACGTCACCCAGTTTGACACAGTTTCTGGCAGCATTCAGTGAGACTTGGATCAATCCATCATTTTCCCACACAAGGCACAACACCTCCACTTCAACGGTGACCTGGGACCTTACATCTGGGACAAATAGTAATGGTAGTTATATTGTAGATGGAGTTTTGTAGCACATTAACCATGGGTATTATGTATGGAGAGATCCTGGCTGCAGAATTTGTGATCGCTGTATGACAGATACGGCAATTTTCTGTAAAGTCTTTGGGAGACCTTACTACATTAAGTTTATGCAGAGGTGAAAGTAAACCGGTACGCCCCAGTAGAGCTTACTGGCAAGAGCTGGTGCACCGTACTGGGGCAGCCCGGCTTCCCCAGGGGGCAATTTAAAGAGCCTGGGGCTCCTAGCAGTGGCTGGAGCCCCAGGCCCTTTAAGTTTCCTCCAGAGCCCTGCTGCTGGAGCCCTAGATTAGCGGCTGCGGGGCTCCGGCAGCTATTTAAAGGGGACTCCCCTGCTTCTACCACCCAGAGGCTTTAAATAGCTGCCGGAGCCCCACCGCCGCTACTCCAGGGCTCTGGGGGTATTTAAAGGACCAGGGCAAGAGAAGCAAGGGAGCTCGGGCCCTTTAAATAGCACCCAGAGCCCGGTGCTGCTGCTGCTACCCCGGTGGGGGAGCGGGCAGGGAGAGGAGGAGCGTGAAGGAGGGGGACACTTACCTTACGGGGTGGGTTGGCTCTGACTCCCCTCAGCCCCGCCCCTTCTGGGGGCCAGAGCTGGCCCAGAGTACCGGTAAGTCACTCGACTTACTTTCACCCCAGAGTTTGTGTTTCATTGTATGCCAAGTTCTGTGTTTAATTCCCTGGGGGAGAGGGACCGCAGCCCCCCAGGAGCTCCGAACAGTGGGGAGTGATTGGGCAAATTCACCTCCCAAAAGGTACCCCCACCCGACAGGCTTACATATACTGGTTCACACTGGATTCCCTAGAGACCAACAGACAAACAAAGGGCTTTTGGATAAATAATCTGAATTTAAACCGACTTGGGGCCTTCTTTCTGATCCAGCAAATGGACAGGACCGTCTGACCAAGGGAGGCCCCAATCTTTCCTGAGATGGATTTGAAGGACTTGACCTATTCACGGGGGCTCTTGTTCTGAGCTAACTTATTGTTATGAACTTGTAACCATAAAACCCCCCCATGGTGGGGTTTGAAGCACTGACTCTTACCAGAGCCCTAGTTGAAGTGGGGGGTGATTTCTGGTAAGCTTATTGGCACGCACTTGGGTTCTTTTATTGTTGTAAAGTCTTTTCTCTGTAATGCTTTCACCTGAAGAACAAATGTGCTTGCTTAGAAAGAGCTGTGTGGTAACTTATAACTATAGGCAATTACACTGTATATCGCCGCTGGAGACAAAGCAGAGAGTAGCCTGGGTTGCTGGGGCATTCACAGTATAGGCAGTGGACTGTGCCTGGGAAAACCCTGATCAGAAGGGAGAGAGACACACGAGAGGTGAAAGCTGAGGAGACGGTGCCCTTTCTGGACCACGAGTGAGGAATACAGATGTAGTTCGTGACACCTTGCGCCACACAGTACACACAGGGTCCTGACTGTAACCTTTGCACACTAACTCTGAATAACCCCAGGCAGGCAGGGTCTGCCTTACTCCCTGAAGCCCAACGGTCGATATCCCTAATACATGTTTATCCTAACTAGTGGAACCTACACCCATTGTGTTACACTAGCATATTTGGCAATTATGGTGATTTGCTCCTGCAAAAATGGAACTTCCACCTCCAGGAGTTAAGATTCTTTTCCACCCTTTCTCTTCCTAACCTTCCTGTCTCATGTCTGGCATTTAGACTAAGCCCTTTCGACTTCTGATGGCAATTCCCACATAGTGAGTTTTCTCCGTTCGTCTTTCCCATTTTGGGGTGGCTCAATACTCTGACTTTGGGAGAAAAGGTCTGATTTCCTGTTAATCTCCTTGAAACTCTTTGGGAGTGATGTAATTAATCCCTGGTACAGTGTGTCTTTTTTCATGTCCTCTGTGTTGTGAATCGCAATCACTGCTTGGGTACCTAAGCAAACACTTGGATTTTTTTTTCCCTCTCTTCTGTCCAAGTAGAATGAAGTGATGTTCATCAGCAAATATGCACTCAGTGAGCACTGCTGTAGACACTCTTACTACCTGACCTTGCTTAAAGCTCCTGTATGTGGCTGTTAAACACCTTTGGGATGATTACCCATGTTTACCCATGCATCCGATGAAGTGAGCTGTAGCTCACCAAAGCTAATGCTCAAATAAATTTGTTAGTTTCTAAGATGCCACAAGTCGTCCTTTTCTTTTTGCGAATACAGACTAACACGGCTGCTACTCTGTTACCCATCTGGTTATTTAATGATGTCACACTCACCTTGCTGTAACACGCAAGCTCCTCATTCAGCTGCAGAGAGCTTTGTAGACAAGCTGTGATGAAATAGAAACTTTCTGTAATATTTTTATGCTGCCTATGGGTGCCTCAGTTTCCTCTGTACTTTGCATCGTTACCCATTGCAGAAGTGTTAAATCTACTCTTGGGGCATGGCAGGAGAGATGAGGTTTTGGGTCACTGGCCTTGAACGAATGGGTTATTAAAGTGCTGGCTGCAACAAACCCATGCCAATGGAGGGTCCACAAAGACAATGGATGCCCCAAGGACTGAGCAACTGACACCTATCCACAGGAATCTCCGGCAGGCCGAACATGTAAGCTCAGCATGGGTCTGCAGGAGTTCGACAATGGACTCTCACCTGGGACTGACACAGAGAGGCAGGGCCAGAAATGGATTCCATAGCATCTTGGCCGGCTGATTATGCTGGCTCGGCGAGCATGGACTATGTTCCAGTTGCCTAATAAACCTTGCTCTGTTTTGAAAAAGCTGCCAGGTGTCACTGACGATACTTAGAGCCCTTCAGATTTCTGGCTAAATGCTCTATATCCATGGACCATGTTTGCGGATCGATGTGGGTACCAATTTTATATCCATGCAGGGCTCTACCAATACTTGCCGAGGTGCATTGGTCCCTGAAGAGAGTCAAAGTCTCTATCCAGGCGTCTCTCTCACTTGGGCTCACTGGGCAGAGCTCACGGTGTGAAACAGGAGTGTGGAAGCACAGAGGCTTGGTCTCAGAGGCATTGAGACCACATAGCCTACCCTTAAGGAAGAGGGAGGCCCCTTAGGGGCTGGCACACAGAAGGGGTTCCTCTAAAGCATTATTTAAATGCTGGGGCGTAGTACAGATCCTTTGGATGTATGACATAAGGTGAATCATATTTCCAGATACAAGCGTATTATGTGTATCAGTTCTCCTTTTGCTCAGCACAGGTTTTTGCAAAAAGGAATCCTGGGGTATATTAATTACAAGTTCCAGACAAGGCCACGTGATACAAGTGAACGGGTCCAGCAAAGCTCTGAGATGCATGCTGAACATGTACATTATAGGTGTGGTCTGCTTGACGGGGGATCTGGACTAAAGGTCAGGAGAAGCAGGTGCTATTCCTAGCTCTGCCACTTACCTGCTGTACATCCTTGGATAAGTCACTTCACCCCTCTGGGCCTGTTTTCCCTCCCACCCTTTCTCTGTCTTGTCTCTAACAGACAGGGATTGTCTCTTATATGTAGATGTACAGCGCCTAGCGACACAGGGTCCTGATCCTACTGTAATATGAATGATCAACTCTTAAAATCAATGGGATTTCTCTTGTTCTCAAAGTTAAATGTGCTTTGCTGTTTTTCTGGGTAGCGGTCCATAGCACATATGAAGCCCTTGTTCTCAAAGAGTCAAATAGCATCTTACTCTGTAAGCGTTCGAGGACTAGGGTACTACTCCATGTGGGTAAAGATACCACAGTCCAGTCTTTAATTGATCTCAGTGGAATAAAAGCTCATTTACAACAGGGTGAATGTAACTCAAACTCTACGTCCAATCCTGCCGTCCCTGCCCTATGCCCACTCCTACGCTCTGTTCCTGGCTAAAACGGCTGATTCATTTCCCTGTAGGAAAACTGTATACCTGTGGATGTGGAGACAGTCTTGGAATGACAGATAGTGAGGAAATGAGAGCCGCTCACCGCCCAATGTTTCTGAATGCAGAGAAAGTCCTGAAGGATGCAAACAGAGCAAACATAAATACCCCGACTGCTGGCATGTAAAAGATTCACTGGTTTGCTCCTAACCTTTATGGCAAAGTATCTTGTTCTCCTCAGCAGGCCCAGTTCTTTTTAGCCGTGGAGACACAGGTTTGGGAAGGCAGTCCGTCTAGGTGACACAGGGTCAGGCTATACATTTCCACAGTCAGTCTCTTGTGCCTGTTCTCCTTTCCCCTCTGGAAGGGGATGCAGCCTCCCTTCCTGGAAAGGTTCAGTATCTTGCTGAAGGAGCTAGCAAGTATCCGCACTCACACTGCTATCCCTTCCTAACAGGGGAGAATTTAAAAAGGTCTCAAGCCGTTGGAGTCAGCTGAACCTAATTGGTTCTCTAGCAACCCCTTTTCAGCTAAACCTTATTAACCTTTGGTTAACTCTCCTCAGTAGATAGGGAGGGGCCTTTTAACCTTCTGGGACTGATTATTACCCCCAGCCCTACTTTGTAGCTGTTTGTCCTGGGTTTACCACCACACCTTGTATAGTTATTTTTGCAGTTTCTGAGAACTGGGGTAAATGTGTGACAGGAAATGTGTGGATTTGCTTCTGAGCTAATGGCTGATGGGTTTCAACCAATTGGGTCGGTGGCCAAAGAAGCATGTGCCATTCTGCACCCTTTTGCTCATAGTGCCACAGTGAAGGGGGAGGGCACTTGATTGCACACTAGCACGCCTGGTAGGCATAATTCACCACCAGTGAGGCACCACTGGAAGTTCTAATGCAAACGGGACCCTGGTGTTTTCACCACCCTGCCATGTAACCCTGTTAGAGTGTGAGATGACATGATGGTGAAAACCCCGATCCCTGCTGCCACTGGCACTTTCCCATTGTTACCACCATGTAGCATAGAGGGGCCAAAATTGTGTGTGGCCACACTATGCTCCTCCTGGCACCCCCAGCATGCAGGTCCCAGGGTTCAGGCCAGGGTGACACAGGCCCACAGAGTCCTGTGGAGATTCTGGGCTGTTACAGCCCCTAGGCAGGCCTGGTGAGGTGATCCCAAACGTGCCCATTTCCTACCACAGACGCAGCTTCGGCCAGCAAGAAATCAGGGGGGCTGAGAGCCATTGAATGCACTGTAAACCCTGCATATGATTGAAACCACTTCAAGGCAGGAGGTGAGGCAGCCCCCGAGCACCCCTCTTCCCAGCACCTGTGTGAACCCTAGAGCTGGCCCTGATCCGTGCGTGCCCCCCAGGCCATGTAGTGCCATGGTCCCGCTGAGAGAAATAAAAGAACCATCACATTAAGGATACGCGTTGCACTCACCGCCCTGGGGGGGTCTGTGAGGGAATCGCACCGTGCACCGCACGCTGGGTGGGAGGGGCCGGGGGTTGCACTCACCGCCCTGGGGGTGAGATTTCAGGATGGCAGATTGGGGAATTAAGAAATCTAGTGAGAAGGGTGCACTGGGAGAAAGGATAAAAATCTACCACTTTAGAAAACGGCCAGCTAAAGCGTGTGCAGTGCTCAGATGCTCCAGTAATGGGGGGGCCATAAAAGTACCTAGTAGAGTTTGAGCCTTGATGCTGCAGCAAAGAAGGCCGATGTCATTTTGGACTCCACATATGGAAGGAGGCTGGAGGGGGTCTGGTTTCTGAGGAAAGACTGGAAATGTGGTTCAATGCATAGAACTGGGTGAAGGGATGGCTAAAGTAGGATGGGTGGGCATGAGGAAATGCTTCTAGTAGCTGAAGGGTGTAAACCCTAAGGAAGGAAAGGGATTATTGAGCACAGTACACAGGGAGCACCCAGAGGGCGATAGGAGGAAATGAAGAAGAGGAACGTTGGGGCTGAATATTAGTCAGTGGGAACTGGGGATGCTCAGTGCCCTGGAAAATTAGCCTGAGGTGTTGCACGATTGGTGCCCCAAAATGGCAACACCCACTATCCGGGTACTATTTGACCTGTCAGTTGTGGCTTTTCCTTCATCATCCCACGCAACCACGAGTAGGGTGACCACCTTTGAAATGCAAAACTCCAGCAGTTCTGCCACCTCCACAAAATAAGCCCCATGCAACCCCCACCACATGGCAACTCCGCAATCTCCCTCCCCCTTCAACAGCCACTTAATGTATCTAGAGAGCTAACACATATCGATAAGATTGATGACATCATTTTCTTAAACTGCAGAAGTGGGAGCACTGCAGCATCTTTAGCTGGACACAGAAACTTTTAACATCAATCCCTTTCCTTCCTTGGGGTTGACACCCTTCAGCTACTAGCAGCATTTCCTCATGCCCACCCACCCCACTTTAACCATCCCTTTGCCCAGTTCTATGTATTGAATCACATTTCCAGTCTTTCCTCAGAAACCAGACCCCCTCCAGCCTCCTGATTAATTTTGTTTCTCTTCTCAGAGCTCCCTCCAATTCTTTACTATCTTTCCAGTAGCGAGGGGCTCTGGCCTGAACACAATATTCCACATGGTGTGAGGTAGGGAGCTACCTTCTCCCTGTCTGGTGACATGCAGCCCAGTATTGCATTCGTGCTTTACGGTACTGCCAGCTCATATCTAGCATAGTCACCCGGAGGGAGCACCTGGGAGGTTGTAATCTTGAAAGAGCCCGAGGGCTGATAATGTTACCTAGAAGCTAGCCTTTGAGAGGAAGGATGGTGCAATGGTTAAGGGTGCCACTTGGGAGATCTAGGTCTAGTTTTCTGCTCTGCCACAGATTTCCTTAGGCTTGGTCTGAACTACAGTTAGGTGGACGTAAGGCATCTTGTGTCAACCTAACTCTATCAGTGTCAACACTGCAGCGTTGTTCCCGCTGATGTCCCTTGCCCACTACACTGACCTGAGAACGCCCCCTCCACGAGAGACGTAGTGCTTAGGTCGATGTCCTTAGGTTGATGCAATGTGTGTGTAGACACCGCCTTACTTACATCGCCTGTTGGCTGTCAGCGGGAGCCCGACCACTCCAGGGCTGACAGCCTGACCCACATATGCCTGGGCAAGGGGCTCCAGTGTCCCACAACGCCCCACACAGTTAATGTTGGTGGAAGTGCTCCTGGGGAGGACATGTACCACCGACAGGGGGTCATAGTGTGGACATGAACCATCACAGTAATTACTGTGGTGGCTGTACATTGACCTAACTTAGGTTGACTGAATTTTTTTTACTGGAGACAAGGCCTTAGTCACTTTGTCTCTCTGGGCCTCAGTTTCCCATCTATACGGTGGGGATAATAGCGCAGCCCTGCCCTGACAGGGATGTTGTGAAGATAAACAGACTAGCAATGTCAGAGTTGAGTGTTAGACCTCACTTTGCTTGGCCAGCCAGGCTATGGAATTGCTGAGCAGCAAAAATTAGGAGATGGACTCGGGCCAGGTGCAATGGGAAGACGTCTTCAATTCGAACAGTTTAGAACCGAGCATGCAAGCAACAATCAACAATATGGCTTCCCAAGAGACTGCTAGTGGCCCAGATGGGGCAAGGAGGCCCTGACCTCCCTCCACATGTGGAGTCCAAAATGACATAGGCCTTCTTTGCTGCAGCATCAAGGCTCAAATTCTACTTAGATACTTTTATGGCCCCCATTACTGGAGCATCTGAGCACTGCACACGCTTTAGATGGCCATTTTCTAAAGTGGTAGATTTTTATCCTTTCTCCCGGTGCACCCTCCTCACTAGATTTCTTAATACTCCAGTCTGCCATCCTGAAATCTCATATCCTTGGGCTGCCCTGCTCCCTCCTCCAATTCCTTGCAGTTGCACATGGTCACTCTTTCTCAGCTAGCTCCCGTCTCCTTCTCATAGTCATTTCTCCCACGTCGGTAAAAATCCAGCCCGGGGAATGGCTTTTCCTCTGGCTACAGTAACTACTTGCTGGGTCATTTTATCTTAGAAGTCCCACTGCTGACACACGGGTATGCGTGCAACCTCCAAGGTGGCTGCAAGCCCCAGACAAGCGACCAGGACGCCTACAAGCCCTCCTATGATGATCTAGGGACAATTAAGCCAGTGTTCCTTCCAACACAGTTAGAGGCGTACAATTTCTAAAGAGCCCCAGGTTTTTAATTTCTGAGACTGGAGCTAAGTCAGCTATTTTCCCTTAACCTTTTTGTATGTCCATGTCTACCCTTGTGGCTGGTTGCATTTGTATTGTTGCATTTTGGGCCGCTTGCCCATGGGGCCTCATGTGAATAGAGTGCCTACAGGACATACATACAGAGCAACACCTACAGCAACCTAGTCTGGGACATCCTGGCCGAGTGCAGCGAGCTGAAAGCCAGACCAGTTACGCCTGCAGAGTTGGAGAGCCTATCGAGATTGTAAAGCATTGGGGCCTGGTTACAGGAAAACAGCCATGTTTCCAGCCTGGGGGGATAGAGTAAGCTGCTGCAGCTACTAACCATGATACGTAGACACAAAAGATGTTCTGAGCCAGCCCTGTCACTAGCTGGTTATCAATGCATTTGGAAGTGGCAGTATAGACAGGCCCCCCGTTGCCGCAATATATGTGTTAAGAAATCACGATGAAGCTATGTTACGGCAGTTTAGACTTCACTCCTCCCATCCTTAAAGTCTCTGCATTGGACTCCCTCGGACTTTGGCACAATGAATTGAGGGTCAGCAGTTTGCAGACCTAAGCCCTGTGTTCTAGACACAGCGATTCCTAGGCTGCTTCCCCTTCCTACCAAGACGCAAAAACAACTCTGAGCCACCACTGAAGAAATATTGTGTTTGAAAACATCTCCTTTTGCCTGAAGCTCTGCTGGCAAAAGCAAAGCCAAGTCACTGCCGCAGCTCATGCATGAAGCTTTAGTCTCCGGGCTCTTGTTAATGCTCCCATGAGATGTGCTGCTAACACCCTGTGCAAGAACTAAACTCTGAACAGGGGTTTAGTCTTGCAAGCTGGAAATCACCAAATTGAATGAACATGCTGAGTAAATCGGTCATTACATTTCTCCAGTCATGGCCTTTATTTTCATTTAACCTCAAATCGACATTTCTGTGAAAGGTACAAATTAGTCATTGCTACACTACAAACAAAATTAGTTTTGCCTTTCATACAGAATATTTACAGGAGAACAGAAAATAGCCATTTTAGGAACAGCAGCTGCATTTCCCAGATGCTAGACCTTTGCAGACACAGCCCTTGGCACAATTATTGCATCCAGCTGGGCAACAGGAGCAACAACCTGAAAAGATAAAAATGAAGACAAGATTATTGGAGATGCCAGACAAAAAACCAACAACAACCACCCTCCCCTGTAAGAATTTAAGTAAGTTCAACATGGATGAGACAAAGAACTAAAGCATGCTGTGAACTATACTTTATAAAATAGTAAAACTTCTCAATTGTACTGTTAATACATATTCCTCACAAAGGCCACATACAAGTCAAGACTGGACAATCCTGAGTCATTCCCACCTTTATATCGGTCAGAATCCTTTTTCTGACCCAACGGCTTTCTTAAGAACACTCTACTTACAAAGAACAAAAAGCAAACAACTGGTTGCGGTGGAAAGAACAGAAGTTTTTACAAATTATACTTATGGAAAGGACACTGATTGCACCTTTCAGGCCCACACTTGCAAAGCAAGTATACAGTTTAAGAACAGAAGCCCTGCTTCAACAAAGCACCTGCTCATTTTAAAACATATGCTTAAATCTATCCCCAGTCAGCAAAGCACTTGCAGCCTGCTCCCAACTTCCCACCGAAATGAAAGGCAAGACTCACGTTCCCTTTGATGGGCTTTGCAGCAGGCCCAGAAAGCAGAGCCCCAACTCCCACAGACAAAAGTTGAGCCCACGCTTAATTGTTATGCTACATCTGGGCCAGAAATTCTAGCTTCTATATTCCAGTCTCCATACTGCTGCTATGGAAGCCAGTGACCAAACCCTCATTCGTCTCAGTCTCAGCAAGGCGGGCAACAAACATTTTTAAAAGGGGGAGAAAATACTCACTCTTTTTGCAAGAGGTGCACTTGCAATTTTTGCATTTGCAGGAATCAGCACAGGTACAGGAGCGACCTGGTGGAGAAAGAGAAGGGAAATGAGCATCACAGCTGGACTAAAAACAGGAGGACGATCACCAGGCAAGGGCACAATTTTATCACCAGCATGAAATAACCCAACAAGGGGGAAAGTCAATAGACAGACCATGGGCCCAAACCCCCAGGCGTTTTTTAACCAGACCACAAAGGCTTTGTATTAACTTGTCCTGCTTATTCTAGTCTTTGATCTTGAGTCTGGACCTTGACAAGAAATAAGGGATTACCCCCCTCAGCGCCAGGTTTCATCGCAGTCGCTTGCTTCCCACTGCTCTGCTGGGCAGAAGTTACCTCTAGGTTAGCCCTGGCTTTGAATTGGTCCCTTACCTGGATCTTAGAAAAGTCACTGCGGAAGCTTTTCCCCACGCCATGAAAATAGATTGGAAAGGGGCCTAAAAATGGGCTTCCCCCCGCTGGAGAAGCCAGGCCAGGGCGCCAAGGTAGAAGCGAGGGACATGGGAGCCGGGGAGGTGGGTTCGCAGGCTCCAGTGGCAGAGATTTCACAGCAGCCCCAGGCAGAGGCCGGAGCCGCTCCCGGTGGCGGGATCTTTCCCCTGCCCCGGCGCGGAGGGCGGCTGTCTCCCAGCGAGGGGGCAGCCGAGCCCCATAAGGCCCCCGCAGCAGCTTGGAGCAGGGTCTGTGCGTCCCGCAGCGGGGAGGAGTCACTCACCGGCAACACAAAGACAGTCCTGGGGATCCATCGCTCCCCGGGGGCTGCGGTGGCTGCTCGGTCCAGCGGAGCGGAGCGGAGCGGAGGCGCGGCGAGGGTGGGAGCGGAGCTGCCCGACGCCTCCTATTTATCCCGGCGGAGGCGTGGGAGCGAGCGCAACCCCCGCCCCCGCCCGCCGGGCCCCCGGGCCCCGAAGCAGCGAACAGAGCTGGGGGCTGCTGGCGGCTCCTATCGCCGCACGAGCCGCGTTGCGGGATTGCACGACGCTCGGGGGTGCCCCCGCCCCGAGCCGCGCGCCGCGTGCAAAGCCGGCCGTGCCGAGTGCCTTGCACAACGCTCGGGGGTGCCCCCGCCCAGAGCTGCGTGCAAAGGCCTCCGGAGTGCATTGCGCGGGGCTCGCCCCGCAGACACCAGGGCGCCGTGTGCAAACTGCAAACATCCCTCCCCCCGTCCCCCCGCACACGCGCTGCATTACACGGTGCGATTCCCGCACAGACCCCCCCCCCCAGGGCGGTGAGCGCAACCCCCGGCCGCACCCGCCCGGAGTGCGGTGCACGGTGCGATTCCCGCACAGACACTCCCCCCCCCAGGGCTGTGAGCGCAACCCCCGGCCCCACTCGCCCGCAGTGCGGTGCACGGTGCGATTCCCGCATAGATCCACCCCAGAGCGCTGAATGCAACCCCCGGCCCCCTCCACCCCAGGGCGGTGAGTGCAACTTGTATCCTTAATGTGATGGTTCTTTTATTTCCCTCGGCGGGACCATGGCACTAGAGGGCCTGGGGGGCACGCACGGATCAGGGCCAGCTCTAGGGTTCACACAGGTGCTGGGGGCCTGCCTCACCCCGTGCCTTGAAGTGGTTTCAATCATATGCAGGGTTTACTGTGCATTCAATGACTCTCAGCCCCCCTGATTTCCTCCTGACCGAAGCTGTGTGTGCGGTAGGAAATGGGCCCGTTTGGGATCACCTCACCCGGCCTGCCTAGGGGCTGTAACAGCCCAGAATCTCTGTGGCCTGTGTCACCCTGGCTTGAACTCTGCGCCCTGCATGCTGGGGGTGCCAGGAGGAGCATAGTGTGGCCACGCACAATTTTGGCCCCTGTATGCCACATGGTGGTAACGCTGCAACAGGGTTACATGGCAGGGTGGTGAAAACACCAGGGTCCCGTTTGCACTACAACTTCCGGTGGTGCCTCACTGGTGGTGAGTTATGCCTACCAGGCATGCTAGTGTGCAATCAAGTGCCCTCCCTCTTCATGTGGCACTATGAGCAAAAGGGTGCAAAACGACAGATGCTTCTTTGGCCACCGACCCAATTGATTGAAACCCATCAGCCATTAGCTCAGAAGCAAATCCACACATTTCCTGTTACACATTTACCCCAGTTCTCAGAAACTCCGCGCCGGGGCAGGGGAAAGATCCCGCCCCCGGGAGCGGCTCCGGCCTCTGCCTGGGGCTGCTGTGAAATCTCTGCCACTGGAGCCTGCGAACCCACCTCCCCGGCTCCCATGTCCCTCGCTTCTACCTTGGCGCCCTGGCCTGGCTTCTCCAGCGGGGGGAAGCCCATTTTTAGGCCCCTTTCCAATCTATTTTCATGGCGTGGGGAAAAGCTTCTGCAGTGACTTTTCTAAGATCCAGCTAAGGGACCAATTCAAAGCCAGGGCTAACCTAGAGGTAACTTCTGCCCAGCAGAGCAGTGGGAAGCAAGTGACTGCGATGAAGCCTGGCGCTGAGGGGGGTAATCCCTTATTTCTTGTCAAGGTCCAGACTCAAGATCAAAGACTAGAATAAGCAGGACAAGTTAATACAAAGCCTTTGTGGTCTGGTTAAAAAAACGCCTGGGGGTTTGGGCCCATGGTCTGTCTATTGACTTTCCCCCTTGTTGGGTTTTTTTCATGCTGGTGATAAAATTGAGCCCTTGCCTGGTGATAGTTCTCCTGTTTTTAGTCCAGCTGTGATGCTCATTCCCCTTTCTTTCTCCACCAGGTCGCTCCTGTACCTGTGCTGATTCCTGCAAATGCAAAAATTGCAAGTGTACCTCTTGCAAAAAGAGTGAGTATTTTCCCCCCCTTTTAAAAATGTTTGTTGCCCGCCTTTCTGAGACTGAGACGAATGAGGGTTTGGTCACTGGCTTCCATGGCAGCAGTATGGAGACTGGAATATAGAAGCTAGAATTTCTGGCCCAGATGTAGCATAACAATTAAGCGTGGGCTCAACTTTTGTCTGTGGGAGTTGGGGCTCTGCTTTCTGGGCCTGCTGCAAAGCCCATGAAAGGGAACGTGAGTCTTGCCTTTCATTTCGGTGGGAAGTTGGGAGCAGGCTGCAAGTGCTTTGCTGACTGGGGATGGATTTAAGCATATGCTTTAAAATGAGCAGGTGCTTTGCTGAAGCAGGGCTTCTGTTCTTAAACTGTATACTTGCTTTCCAAGTGTAGGCCTGAAAGGTGGAATCAGTGTCCTTTCCATAAGTATAATTTGTAAAAACTTCTGTTCTTTCCACCGCAACCATTTGTTTGCATTTTGTTTTTTGTACGTAGAGTGTTCTTAACAAAACTGTTGGGTCAGATAAAGGATTCTGACCTATTTTATAAAGTATAGTTCACAGCATGCTTTCGTTCCTTGTCTCATCCATGTTGAACTTACTTAAATTCTTACAGGGGAGGGTGGTTGTTGTTGGTGTTTTGTCTGGCATCTCCAATAATCTTGTCTTGATTTTTATCTTTTCAGGTTTTTGCTCCTGTTGCCCAGCTGGATGCAATAATTGTGCCAAGGGTTGTGTCTGCAAAGGTCTAGCATCCGGGAAATGTAGCTGCTGTTCCTAAAATGGCTATTTTCTGTTCTCCTGTAAATATTCTGTATGAAAGGCAAAACTAATTTTGTTTGTAGTGTAGCAATGACTATTTTGTACCTTTCACAGAAATGTCGATTTGAGGTTAAATGAAAATAAAGGCCATGACTGGAGAAATGTAATGCCCGATTTACTCAGCATGTTCATTCAATTTGGTGATTTCCAGCTTGCAAGACTAAACCCCTGTTCAGAGTTTAGTTCTTGCACAGGGTGTTAGCAGCACATCTCATGGGAGCATTAACAAGAGCCCGGAGACTAAAGCTTCATGCATGAGCTGCAGCAGTGATTTGGCTTTGCTTTTGCCAGCAGAGCTTCAGGCAAAAGGAGACGTTTTCAAACACAATATTTCTTCAGTGGTGGCTCAGAGTTGTTTTTGCGTCTTGGTAGGAAGGGGAAGCAGCCTAGGAATCGCTGTGTCTAGAACACAGGGCCTAGGTCTGCAAGCTGCTGACCCTCAATTCATTGTGCCAAATTCAGAGAGAGTCCAATGCAGAGACTTTCAGGATGGGAGGAGTGAAGTCCAAACTGCCGTAACATACCTTCATCCTGATTTCTTAACACATATATTGCGTCAACGTGGGGCCTGTCTATACTGCCACTTCCAAATGCATTGATACCCAGCTAGTGACAGGGCTGGCTCAGAACATCTTTTGTGTCTACGTATCAGGGTTAGTAGCTGCAGCAGCTTACCCTATCCCCCCAGGCTGGAAACATGGCTGTTTTCCTGTAACCAGGCCCCAATGCTTTACAATCACGATAGGCTCCCCAACTCTGCAGGCGTAACTGGTCTGGCTTTCAGCTTGCTGCACTCGGCCAGGCTGTCCCAGACGTGGTTGCTGTAGGTGTTGCTCTGTATGTATGTCCTGTAGGCACTCTATTCACATGAGGCCCCATGGGCAAGCGGCCCAGAATGCAACAATACAAATGCAACCAGCCACAAGGGTAGACATGGACATACAAAGGTTAAGGGAAAATAGCTGACTTAGCTCCAGTCTCAGAAATTAAAAACCTGGGCCTCTTTAGAAATTGTACGTCTCTAACTGTGTTGGAAGGAACAGTGGCTTAATTGTTCCTAGATCATCATAGGAGGGCTTGTAGGCTTCCTGGTCGCTTGTCTGGGGCTTGCAGCCACCTTGGAGGTTGCACGCGTACCCGTTTGTCAGCAGTGGGACTTCTAAAGTAAAATGACCCAGCAAGTAGTTACTGTAGCCAGAGGAAAAGCCATTCCCCGGGCTGGATTTTTACCGACGTGGGAGAAATGACTATGAGAAGGAGAGGGGAGCTAGCTGAGAAAGAGTGACCATGTGCAACTGCAAGGAATTGGAGGAGGGAGCAGGGCAGCCCAAGGATATGAGATTTCAGGATGGCAGACTGGGGTATTAAGAAATCTAGTGAGGAGGGTGCACTGGGAGAAAGGATAAAAAATCTACCACTTTAGAAAATGGCCATCTAAAGCGTGTGCAGTGCTCAGATGCTCCAGTAATGGGGGCCATAAAAGTATCTAAGTAGAATTTGAGCCTTGATGCTGCAGCAAAGAAGGCCTATGTCATTTTGGACTCCACATATGGAAGGAGGCTGGGGCCTCTTTCCCCCTCTGGGGTGCTAGGTGTCTCTGGGGAAGCCGCATTGTTGATTGTTGCTTGCATGCTCCCTTCTAAACTGTTCGAATTGAAGACGTCTTCCCATTGCACCTGGCCCGAGTCCATCTCCTAATTGTTGCTGCTCAGCAATTCCATAGCCTGGCTGGCCAAGGAAAGTGAGGTCTAACACTCAACTCTGACATTGCTAGTCTGTTTATCTTCACAACATCCCTGTCAGGGCAGGGCTGCGCTATTATCCCCACCGTATAGATGGGAAACTGAGGCCCAGAGAGACAAAGTGACTAAGGCCTTGTCTCCAGTAAAAAAATTCAGTCAACCTAAGTTAGGTCAATGTACAGCCACCACAGTAATTACTGTGATGGTTCACGTCCACACTATGACCCCCTGTGGTGGTACATGTCCTCCCCAGGAGCACTTCCACCAACATTAACTGTGTGGGGTATTGTGGGACACTGGAGCCCCTGGCCCAGGCATGTGTGGGTCAGGCTGTCAGCCCTGGGGTGGTCGGGCTCCCGCTGACAGCCAACAGGCGATGTAAGTAAGGCAGTGTCTACACACACATTGCATCAACCTAATGACATCGACCTAAGCACTACACCTCTCGTGGAGGGGGCGTTCTTAGATCAGTGTAGTGGGCAAGGGACATCAGCGGGAACAACGCTGCAGTGTTGACACTGATAGAGTTAGGTTGACACAAGATGCCTTACGTCCACCTAACTGTAGTTCAGACCAAGCCTAAGGAAATCTGTGGCAGAGCAGAAAACTAGACCTAGATCTCCCAAGTGGCACCCTTAACCATTGCACCATCCTTCCTCTCAAAGGCTAGCTTCTAGGTAACATTATCAGCCCTCGGGCTCTTTCAAGATTACAACCTCCCAGGTGCTCCCTCCGGGTGACTATGCTAGATATGAGCTGGCAGTACCGTAAGGCACGAATGCAATACTGGGCTGCGTGTCACCAGACAGGGAGAAGGTAGCTCCCTACCTCACACCATGTGGAATATTGTGTTCAGGCCAGAGCCCCTCGCTACTGGAAAGATAGTAAAGAATTGGAGGGAGCTCTGAGAAGAGAAACAAATTAATCAGGAGGCTGGAGGGGGTCTGGTTTCTGAGGAAAGACTGGAAATGTGGTTCAATACATAGAACTGGGCAAAGGGATGGCTAAAGTGGGGTGGGTGGGCATGAGGAAATGCTGCTAGTAGCTGAAGGGTGTCAACCCCAAGGAAGGAAAGGGATTGATGTTAAAAGTTTCTGTGTCCAGCTAAAGATGCTGCAGTGCTCCCACTTCTGCAGTTTAAGAAAATGATGTCATCAATCTTATCGATATGTGTTAGCTCTGTAGATACATTAAGTGGCTGTTGAAGGGGGAGGGAGATTGCGGAGTTGCCATGTGGTGGGGGTTGCATGGGGCTTATTTTGTGGAGGTGGCAGAACTGCTGGAGTTTTGCATTTCAAAGGTGGTCACCCTACTCGTGGTTGCGTGGGATAATGAAGGAAAAGCCACAACTGACAGGTCAAATAGTACCCGGATAGTGGGTTTAGCCATTTTGGGGCACCAATCGTGCAACACCTCAGGCTAATTTTCCAGGGCACTGAGCATCCCCAGTTCCCACTGACTAATATTCAGCCCCAACGTTCCTCTTCTTCATTTCCTCCTATCGCCCTCTGGGTGCTCCCTGTGTACTGTGCTCAATAATCCCGTTCCTTCCTTAGGGTTTACACCCTTCAGCTACTAGAAGCATTTCCTCATGCCCACCCATCCTACTTAGCCATCCCTTCACCCAGTTCTATGCATTGAACCACATTTCCAGTCTTTCCTCAGAAACCAGACCCCCTCCAGCCTCCTTCCATATGTGGAGTCCAAAATGACATCGGCCTTCTTTGCTGCAGCATCAAGGCTCAAACTCTACTTAGGTACTTTTATGGCCCCCATTACTGGAGCATCTGAGCACTGCACACGCTTTAGCTGGCCGTTTTCTAAAGTGGTAGATTTTATCCTTTCTCCCAGTGCACCCTTCTCACTAGATTTCTTAATTCCCCAATCTGCCATCCTGAAATCTCACCCCCAGGGCGGTGAGTGCAACCCCCGGTCCCTCCCACCCAGCGTGCGGTGCACAGTGCGATTCCCGCACAGACCCCCCCCCCCCCCGGGCGGTGAGCGCCACCCCCAGCCCCACTCGCCCGGAGTGCGGAGCACGGTGCGATTCCCGCACAGACCCCCCCAGGGCGGTGAGTGCAACGCGTATCCTTAATGTGATGGTTCTTTTATTTCTCTCAGCGGGACCATCGCACTAGATGGCCTGGGGGGCTCGAACGGATCAGGGCCAGCTGTAGGGTTCACACAGGTGCTGGGAAGAAGGGTGCTCGGGGGCTGCCTCACCTCCTGCCTTGAAGTGGTTTCAATCATATGCAGGGTTTACAGTGCATTCAATGGCTCTCAGCCCCCCTGATTTCTTGCTGGCCGAAGCTGCGTCTGTGGTAGGAAATGGGCACGTTTGGGATCACCTCACCAGGCCTGCCTAGGGGCTGTAACAGCCCAGAATCTCCACAGGACTCTGTGGGCCTGTGTCACCCTGGCCTGAACCCTGGGACCTGCATGCTGGGGGTGCCAGGAGGAGCATAGTGTGGCCACACACAATTTTGGCCCCTCTATGCTACATGGTGGTAACAATGGGAAAGTGCCAGTGGCAGCAGGGATCGGGGTTTTCACCATCATGTCATCTCATACTCTAACAGGGTTACATGGCAGGGTGGTGAAAACATCAGGGTCCCGTTTGCACTACAACTTCCAGTGGTGCCTCACTGGTGGTGAATTATGCCTACCAGGCGTGCTAGTGTGCAATCAAGTGCCCTCCCCCTTCACTGTGGCACTATGAGCAAAAGGGTGCAAAATGGCAGATGCTTCTTTGGCCACCGACCCAATTGGTTGAAACCCATCAGCCATTAGCTCAGAAGCAAATCCACACATTTCCTGTCACACATTTACCCCAGTTCTCAGAAACTGCAAAAATAACTATACAAGGTGTGGTGGTAAACCCAGGACAAACAGCTACAAAGTAGGGCTGGGGGTAATAATCAATCCCAGAAGGTTAAAAGGCCCCTCCCTATCTATTGAGAAAAGTTAACCACAGGTTAATAAGGTTTAGCTGAAAAGGGGTTGCTAGAGAACCAATTAGGTTCAGCTGACTCCAACGGCTTGAGACCTTTTTAAATTCTCCCCTGTTAGGAAGGGACAGCAGTGTGAGTGCGGATACTTGCTAGCTCCTTCAGCAAGACACTGAACCTTTCCAGGAAGGGAGGCTGCATCCCCTTCCAAAGGGGAAAGGAAAACAGGCACAAGAGACTGACTGTGGAAATGTATAGCCTGACCCTGTGTCACCTAGACGGACTGCCTTCCCAAACCTGTGTCTCCACGGCTAAAAAGAAGTGGGCCTGCTGAGGAGAACAAGATACTTTGCCATAAAGGTTATGAGCAAACCAGTGGATCTTTTACATGCCAGCAGTCGGGGTATTTATGTTTGCTCTGTTTGCATCCTTCAGGACTTTCTCTGCATTCAGAAACATTGGGCGGTGAGCGGCTCTCATTTCCTCACTATCTGTCATTCCAAGACTGTCTCCACATCCACAGGTATACAGTTTTCCTACAGGGAAATGAATCAGCCGTTTTAGCCAGGAGCAGAGTGTAGGAGTGGGCATAGGGCACAGACGGCAGGATTGGACGTAGAGTCTGAGTTACATTCACCCTGTTGTAAATGAGCTTTTATTCCACTGAGATCAATTAAAGACTGGACTGTGGTATCTTTACCCTCATGGAGTAGTACCCTCGTCCTCGAACGCTTACAGAGTAAGATGCTATTTGACTATTTGAGAACAAGTGCTTCACATGTGCTATGGACCCCTACCCAGAAAAACAGCAAAGCACATTTACCTTTGAGAACAAGAGAAATCCCATTGATTTTAAGAGTTGATCATTCATATTACAGTAGGATCAGGACCCTGTGGCGCTAGGCGCTGTACATCTACATATAAGAGACAATCCCTGTCGGTTAGAGACAAGACAGAGAAAGGGTGGGAGGGAAAACAGGCCCAGAGCGGTGAAGTGACTTATCCAAGGATGTACAGCAGGTAAGTGGCAGAGCTAGGAATAGCACCTGCTTCTCCTGACCTTTAGTCCAGAGCCCCCATCAAGCAAACCACACCTACAATGTACATGTTCAGCATGCATCTCAGAGCTTTGCTGGACCCGTTCACTTGTATCACGTGGCCTTGTCTGGAAGTTGTAATTAATATACCCCAGGATTCCTTTTTGCAAAAACCTGTACTGAGCAAAAGGAGAACTGATACACATAATACGCTTGTATCTGGAAATATGATTCACCTTATGTCATACATCCAAAGGATCTGTACTACGCCCCAGCATTTAAATAATGCTTTAGAGGAACCCCTTCTGTGTGCCAGCCCCTAAGGGGCCTCCCTCTTCCTTAAGGGTAGGCTATGTGGTCTCAATGCCTCTGAGACCAAGCCTCTGTGCTCCCACACGCCTGTTTCACACCGTGAGCTCTGCCCAGTGAGCCCAAGTGAGAGAGACGCCTGGATAGAGACTTTGACTCTCTTCAGGGACCAATGCACCTCGGCAAGTATTGGTAGAGCCCTGCATGGATATAAAATTGGTACCCACATCGATCCGCAAACATGGTCCATGGCTATAGAGCATCTAGCCAGAAATCTGAAGGGCTCTAAGTATCGTCAGTGACACCTGGCAGCTTTTTCCAAACAGAGCAAGGTTTATTAGGCAACTGGAACATAGTCCATGCTCGCCGAGCCAGCATAATCAGCCGGCCAAGATGCTATGGAATCCATTTCTGGCCCTGCCTCTCTGTGTCAGTCCCAGGTGAGAGTCCATTGTCGAACTCCTGCAGACCCATGCTGAGCTCACATGTTCGGCCTGCCGGAGATTCCTGTGGATAGGTGTCAGTTGCTCAGTCCTTGGGGCATCCATTGTCTTTGTGGACCCTCCATTGGCATGGGTTGGTTGCAGCCAGCACTTTAATAACCCATTCGTTCAAGGCCAGTGACCCAACACCTCATCTCTCCTGCCATGCCCCAAGAGCAGATTTAACACTTCTGCAATGGGTAACGATGCAAAGTACAGAGGAAACTGAGGTACCCATAGGCAGCATAAAAATATTACAGAAAGTTTCTATTTCATCACAGCTTGTCTACAAAGCTCTCTGCAGCTGAATGAGGAGCTTGCGTGTTACAGCAAGGTGAGTGTGACATCATTAAATAACCAGATGGGTAACAGAGTAGCAGCCGTGTTAGTTTGTATTCGCAAAAAGAAAAGGACGACTTGTGGCATCTTAGAAACTAACAAATTTATTTGAGCATTAGCTTTGGTGAGCTACAGCTCACTTCATCGGATACATGGGTAAACATGGGTAATCATCCCAAAGGTGTTTAACAGCCACATACAGGAGCTTTAAGCAAGGTCAGGTAGTAAGAGTGTCTACAGCAGTGCTCACTGAGTGCATATTTGCTGATGAACATCACTTCGTTCTGCTTGGACAAAAGAGAGGGAAGAAAAATCCAAGTGTTTGCTTAGGTACCCAAGCAGTGATTGCGATTCACAACGCAGAGGACATGAAAAAAGACACACTGTACCAGGGATTAATTACATCACTCCCAAAGAGTTTCAAGGAGATTAACAGAAAATCAGACCTTTTCTCCCAAAGTCAGAGTATTGAGCCAACCCATAATGGGAAAGACGAACGGAGAAAACTCGCTATGTGGGAATTGCCATCAGAAGTCGAAAGGGCTTAGTCTAAATGCCAGACATGAGACAGGAAGGTTAGGAAGAGAAAGGGTGGAAAAGAATCTTAACTCCTGGAGGTGGAAGTTCCATTTTTCCAGGAGCAAATCACCATAATTGCCAAATATGCTAGTGTAACACAATGGGTGTAGGTTCCACTAGTTAGGATAAACATGTATTAGAGATATCGACCGTTGGCCTTCAGGGAGTAAGGCAGACCCTGCCTGCCTGAGGTTATTCAGAGTTAGTGTGCAAAGGTTACAGTCAGGACCCTGTGTGTACTGTGTGGCGCAAGGTGTCACGAACTACATCTGTATTCCTCACTCGTGGTCCAGCAAGGGCTCCGTCTCCTCAGCTTTCACCTCTCGTGTGTCTCTCTCCCTTCTGATCAGGGTTTTCCCAGGCACAGTCCACTGCCTATACTGTGAATGCCCCAGCAACCCAGGCTACTCTCTGCTTTGTCTCCAGCGGCGATACACAGTGTAATTGCCTATAGTTGTAAGTTACCACATAGCTCTTTCTAAGCAAGCACATTTGTTCTTCAGGTGAAAGCATTACAGAGAAAAGACTTTACAACAATAAAAGAACCCAAGTGCGTGCCAATAAGCTTACCAGAAATCACCCCCCACTTCAACTAGGGCTCTGGTAAGAGTCAGTGCTTCAAACCCCACCGTGGGGGGGTTTTATGGTTACAAGTTCATAACAGCTGTTAGCTCAGAACAAGAGCCCCCGTGAATAGGTCAAGTCCTTCAAATCCGTCTCAGGAAGGATTGGGGCCTCCCTTGGTCAGACGGTCCTGTCCATTTGCTGGATCAGAAAGAAGGCCCCAAGTCGGTTTAAATTCAGATTATTTGTCCAAGAACCCTTTGTTTGTCTGTTGGTCTCTAGGGAATCCAGTGTGAACCAGTATATGTAAGCCTGTCCAGGTGGGGGTACCTCTTGGGAGGTGAATTTGCCCAATCACTCCCCACTGTTCGGAGCTCCTGGGGGGCTGCGGTCCCTCTCCCCCAGGGAATTAAACACAGACCTTGGCGTACAATGAAACACAAACTCAGGGGTGAAATTAAGTCGAGTGACTTACCGGTACTCTGGGCCAGCTCTGGTCCCCAGAAGGGGTGGGGCTGAGGGGGGTCAGAGCCAACCCACCCTGTAAGGTAAGTGCCCCCCTCCTTCACGCTCCTCCTCTCCCTGCCCGCTCCCCCACCGGGGTAGCAGCAGCAGCACCGGGCTCTGGGTGCTATTTAAAGGGCCCAGAGCTCCCCTGCTTCTATTGCCCTGGTCCTTTAAATACCCCCAGAGCCCTGGAGTAGCGGCGGTGGGGCTCCGGCAGCTATTTAAAGGCTCTGGGTGGTAGAAGCAGGGGAGTCCCTTTTAAATAGCTGCCGGAGCCCCGCAGCCGCTAACCTAGGGCTCCAGCAGCAGGGCTCTGGAGGAAATTTAAAGGGCCTTGGGCTCCAGCCACTGCTAGGAGCCCCAGGCCCTTTTAAATTGCCCCCTGGGGAAGCCGGGCTTCCCCAGTACGGTGCACCAGCTCTTGCCAGTAAGCTCTACTGGGGCGTACCGGCTTACTTTCACCTCTGCATAAACTTAATGTAGTAAGGTCTCCCAAAGACTTTACAGAAAATTGCCGTATCTGTCATACAGCGATCACAAATTCTGCAGCCAGGATCTCTCCATACATAATACCCATGGTTAATGTGCTACAAAACTCCATCTACAATATAACTACCATTACTATTTGTCCCAGATGTAAGGTCCCAGGTCACCATTGAGGTGGAGGTGTTGTGCCTTGTGTGGGAAAATGATGGATTGATCCAAGTCTCACTGAATGCTGCCAGAAACTGTGTCAACTGGGTGACGTTGACGATTGATTTAATGACTGTAATGTCACAATAAGCCCGTTGATGTGCCCCTCCCCCATGGCTGTTATAGACATTGCAGTTTTTAAACCAGAGGCTGGGGGAAAGCCAACAGGTACAGAGGAGCATGTGGTTTGGACAGAGACATCCTTAGACAATTTCCATTAATAGATCCTCCCCTATGTCCTAGTAATGAGGAGAGGATGGAAGATGATAAAATACAGGTCGGATCTGATTAGAAACAGTCACATGAAAAAAAGTCTCATTCAATTAGATCATGAGACAGGTACCAGCCCGAGGGGAACATCTACCCTGCTAGTTTTACCCCATAGTACGAGCCCTGCACGCCTGAGTCAGTTGACCCGGGCTCTGAGATTTGCTGCTGCAGGCCTTGGGATTTTTTGCAGTGTAGACATAATCTCACAAATCAGTCGGCCTCGGGTCAGCAAGCACTCAGGACCTGGGTCTTAAGACCCTGCTAAGGGGGGTGGGTTCAGCAGTGACTTGGCTGGACCATGTAACAAGCACTCTATTGCCAACTGCAAAAATCCACTTCTACCTTCCCTGAGTATATGCACCCACCACCCCATTCACTCCGCAGCCTGTGTAACCATTCAGTGCTAAAATATATACACCGCCATCCTGCACTCCTGCTCAGACCTCTATAGGTGTCATCCTGCTACTTCTTCCCTGTTTTTAAAGCCAGTAAACAAGCATCACTCTTCCCTCTCATTCATCCTCAGCGTAACTCTTTCACCGCCAGCCTACATCCACACTCTCCCCTGCCTTTCTTGTCCCAGGTATAACTCTTTTCAGATAACGATATTGACATCCATTGTCAAGTGCTTTCAGATCTCCTGATGAAAAGCCAAGTGGGAATTGTTATTTTTCAGTACCAGAGTGCAAGCACTAGTTCCCTCTCCTTCCCATTCACTGAGCATTAGGGACACAAGAAATAATCCTAATACAATGTTTAAAGATCGCTGTAACATTCCTAAACCAGTTTCCCAGGGGCATACGTGGCATATGTAGACTACGTGATAGTGGAAAGGTTTAATGGGCACTCGTTAGTGAGGAAAGAATCATAGAATCATAGAATCATAGAATATCAGGGTTGGAAGGGACCCCAGAAGGTCATCTAGTCCAACCCCCTGCTCAAAGCAGGACCAAGTCCCAGTTAAATCATCCTAGCCAGGGCTTTGTCAAGCCTGACCTTAAAAACCTCTAAGGAAGGAGATTCTACCACCTCCCTAGGTAACGCATTCCAGTGTTTCACCACCCTCTTAGTGAAAAAGTTTTTCCTAATATCCAATCTAAACCTCCCCCATTGCAACTTGAGACCATTACTCCTCGTTCTGTCATCTGCTACCATTGAGAACAGTCTAGAGCCATCCTCTTTGAAACCCCCTTTCAGGTAGTTGAAAGCAGCTATCAAATCCCCCCTCATTCTTCTCTTCTGCAGACTAAACAATCCCAGCTCCCTCAGCCTCTCCTCATAAGTCATGAGGGAAAGGAATGAGTGAGGCATGTTGTCCCAAAAGAATGCCCATAAGACCGAAATAACAAGTCGCACTCACCTGGGGGAGTCACTCGCATATCACACTCACCTCGGGGGGAGTCACTCGTGTCGTGCCCACCTCGGGGGGGTCACTCGTGTATCGTACCCATCTCGGGGGGGGTCACTCGTGTGTCGCACCCACCTTGGAGGGGTCACTTGTGCGTTGCACCCACCTCGGGGGGGTCACTCACAGATCACACTCACCTCAGGGGAGAACCTTGGGGGGGTTCTCTCGCGTATCACACTCACCTCGGGTGGAGTCACTTGTGTGTCGTGCCCATCTCGGGGAGGTCACTCGTGTCTCGTACCCATTTCGGAGGGGTCACTCATGTGTCGCACCCACCTAGGAGGGGTCACTCGTGTGTCGCACCCACCACGGGGGGTTCATTGGTGCATCGCACCCACCTTGGGGAGGGTCACTCATGTGTCACACCCACATCCGGGGGGGTCACTTGTGTGTCGCACCCACCTCGGGGGGGTTCGCTCATGTATCGCGCCCACCTCCGGGGGGGGTCACTCGTGTATCAAATCCATTACCGGGGCGGGTCACTGGTGTATTGCACCCACCTCTGGGAGGGTCACTCGTGTATCGCACCCACCTCAGGAAGGGTCACTCGTGTATCGCACCCACCTTAGGTGAGGTCACTGGTGTATCGCACCGTCCTCTGGGGGAGTTACTTGCATATCGCACCCACCTCGGGGGTGGGCGTCACTCTGTTACATGGACAAAACTGCACAGGATCGTTTCAGGGGACAAGACAAGTTGTCATGTTTATTATAACAAAATTTGATTTATGACCAATAACTAATATCTAATACCTATGTATGTATACACACACACACACATACACACACCTCCCAAATGTTCTACAGCTGCTGTATAGTTACCAGTCCTGAATGTAGCTTGAGTTCGTGGCTTGGGTTCGCAGCTTGTGGCGGCTAACTGGCCAGGAAAGCCGGGCACAAGGAAGGGCTGGGTCTCTGTTGGGCACCGATGCCCTTCCATGTTGGCAGCAGAATGTTACCCTCCAAAGTCTTCCATCTCACCCATCCTTTTTGTAGGCTTTAGTTTGAATCCAGAGTCTATAGGTCTTGCTGTGTCACGCTGCCTCTGGGTTCGGTGTGACTGATCACCCATCAGTTGCAGACATGACTTTCAGCCTAGGACCTGGCTTTGATGTTTCTTCAATTGTACTTTTGTTCTTTTCTTTTCAGGGTGGACTCTTCTTGCTTTGTCACGGCTTTTGTCTGCATCTTCAGCCCTTGGTGTTTACGCTTTATTTCATCAGGACAGGCTGGGGCTGGAGGTTGATGCCATCATCCATCCATACCTCATTCCCACATCTAAAGTACACGAATCAGATTACAGCAGGGTTTTGTAAAAATGAAGTGAGCATTTTAAAATGGGTTACAACATGGACACGTGTAAGGAATGGCAAACAGGGAGCAGAAGTTACAATCTTGAAGCCCTGCAAGTTTTAGTGATTTAAGCAGAAATTGGATTGAAAGTGAAACTCAATTAGCCAGTTATTGGGGTACCTGGTTTTATGAATGAATGTAGTTTCATTCATAAAACTTTTCTTATGAAGTTATATTAATAAAGTGAACAATTAAAAAAAATTTCATTGATCAGTTCTACAAGTCGTGCGTCGCACCCACCTTCGGGGGGTCACTCACATGTCACGCCCACCTCTGGGTGGTCACTCGTGTGTCGCACCCACCTCTGGGGGGTCACTGGTGTATTGCACCCACCTCGGGGGGGTCACTCGTGCCTCTAGGGTGGGGGAAGCGAAACGCAGCATCTCCCCCACCCCCGGCAGAGGCGGGGCCATGATACCGGCTGTTCCTGGGTCTCTCCGGGAGCCTGGACCCTGGGACGGGCCGGCTACGGCTCTAGGGCAGCCAGACACTGGCGCGTTACTGAGGTTGGGGACAGCTCGGCCCCCCTGCCGGGGGGGAGCGGCCCCTGCAGAGGCAGTGGGGGTCAGTGTGGGCGGGGTCGGCGGGCAGGGTGCGGCGGGCCTCACCGTGGGTTGAGAGTGCGGGGCGAGTACGGGCGGGTGGCAGCTGGGCAGTGGGAACTCATACTTACCTGGCAGGGGAGATACCATGATCACGAAAGTGGTTTTCCCAGGGTGAGGCTCATCCATTGCACTGCGGGTGTGCTGACCCCTGCGATTTCCCCAAATGTGGGAAACTCAGCTGCACCATTTGTGGTAGTGGGGGGCTGCGTTCACGCTCTCCCCGACACGCGGTCAAAGGCAGAGAGAAAAGCTCCGGGAGGATTGTTCAGAGCACGCTAGGTTTTACCCACAGCTTTGTCCCGCACGTTCCTCCAGGAGGGCTTAGCCCCTGCGCCCTGTCTCGGCTCAAGGGGAGCTCCCTGGCTGCTTTGTTCTCTTTTCTACTGCTTGCAAGTAGCCCTTGGCGCGCTTGGAAACTTTAGCTTACAACAATCTGTGTTTTCGGCTGCTCTGTTAATTGGAGGTTGGGCTGCCGGCTGCTTTGTTGTTTTCCCTTCCTTCCCTGGGCTTTTGGATCGGGCCTACTCGCTAGTCTGCCTTTGGGGGCCTTGGACCACTGCCTTCTTTTGCCCTATGGGGAGCTGCCTGGCTGCCCTGCCTCTTTCCCTGCTTGCAGCTTTTTGCCCATCCCTCCTTCTTGGGCTCTTCCTCCTCTGACGGGAGGATGGCCTGTCAAAAATGCCTGTCTCACCTGGTCCCCTCATTTAACATGCAGGCTCGCCCCCTGCCCTGGGGACGGTTTGGCTTTTGCTGTCTGTTCTTTCTCTTGGCTGCAACCCTGTCTGTGCTACAGAGACTAGGCTGGCACAACCCCATGGTGGAGGAGGTCTTTCTGTCGCTTTAGGCCCACCGCCTCCCCGAATGCCCTTAGCTATGCTGGGGGTTAGGTCGGTGTAGCCGTGTCGCCCAGGAGTGGGTTTCCCTTTTACACACCCCTGACGGACGGAGCTATTTTGACTTAACTGTTCAGCACGCACCAACCCTCAGGCCTGGTCTGCACGGGGAACGTAAGTCGGCACAGCTACATCAGTCCGGGCCATGGACGGAAGAATTCTTCCGTCAACCTCGCTCCCACCTGTCGGGGAGGTGGATGGCCTATGCCAACAAGAGAAACTCTCTTCTGGACCCTTCTCCCCAAACAGAAGGGCACTGTCCCTGGAGACTCTGCTGGTTAAAAAAAGAGAAATAGTTTAACTGCATTTCTGCGTGAGAAGGTTGACTTTGTATTGCTTCCCTTGTGTCTCCTTATAGCAGTTTGTGTTCTGAAATCTTTAGGATTTTACTTCATTTATGATGAAATCTGCTTGTAACTTTATTCTAATTTTGAATGAGGAACTAGACAAGAGCTTTTTTGTGTGTTGTCGGAGGATTGTTTAAAAACCTGCGATTCGACTTTCTGCTGCCTTTCCATTAAATTGCCTCTAAAGGCCCACTTCAAACCTCCACTTCCCACATAACTCTCTCCAACATACAGTCCTCAGGCATACATAAGATACTTAGCAACAAGAAGAAAGTCAAGGAAAGTGGGGGCCCCTTACTGAATGAGGGAGGCAACCTAGTGACAGAGGATGTGGAAAAAGCTAATGTTCTCCATGCTTTTTTTGTCTCTGTCTTCATGAACAAGGTCAGCTCCCAGACGACTGCACTGGGCAGCACAGCCTGGGGAGGAGGTGACCAGCCCTCTGTGGAGAAAGAAGTGATTCGGGACTATTTAGAAAAGCTGGATAGCACAAGTTCATGGGGCCAGATGCGCTGCTTCTGAGAGTGCAAAAGGAGTTGGCGGATTGATTGCAGAGCCATTGGCCATGATCTTCGAAAACTCATGGCGATCGGGGGAGGTCCCGGACGACTGGAAAAAGGCTAATGTAGTGCCCATCTTTAAAAAAGGGAAGAAGGAGGATCCGGGGAAACTACAGGCCAGACAGCCTCAACTCAGTCCCTGGAAAAATCATAGAGCAGGTCCTCAAGGAATCAATTCTGAAGCACTTAGAGGAGAGGAAAGTGATCAGGAACAGTCAGCATGGATTCACCAAGGGCAAGTCATGCCTGACTAACCTAATTGCCTTCTATGACAAGATAACTGGCTCTGTGGATGAGGGGAAAGCAGTGGACGTGTTGTTCCTTGACATTAGCAAAGCTTTTGACATGGTCTCTCACAGTATTCTTGCCAGCAAGTTAAAGAAGTATGGGCTGGATGAATGGACGATAAGGTGGATAGAAAGCTGTCTAGATCATCGGGCTCAACAGCTAGTGATCAATGGCTCCATGTCTAGTTGGCAGCCGGTATCAAGCGGAGGGCCCCCAGGGTCGGTCCTGGGGCTGGTTTTGTTCAATATCTTCATTAATGATCTGGAGGATGGCGTGGACTGCACCCTCAGCAAGTTTGCAGATGACACTAAACTGGGAGGAGAGGTCGATACGCTGGAGGGTAGGGATAGGAGACAGAGGGACCTAGACTAATTAGAGGATTGGGCCAAAAGAAATCTGATGAAGTTCAACAAGGACAAGTGCAGAGTCTTGCACTTAGGACGGAAGAATGCCATGCACCGCTACAGACTAGGGACCGAATGGCTCGGCAGCAGTTCTGCAGAAAAGGACCGAGGGGTTACAGTGGACGAGAAGCTGGATATAAGTCAACAGTTTGCCCTTCTTGCCAAGAAGGCTAACGGCATTTTGGGCTGTATAAGTAAGGGCATTGGCAGCAGATCGAGGGACGTGATCATTCCCCTCTATTCGACATTGGTGAGGCCTCATCTGGAGTACTGTGTCCAGTTTTGGGCCCCACACTACAAGAAGGATGTGGAAAAATTTGAAAGCGTCCAGCGGAGGGCAACAAAAATGATTAGGGGGCTGGAGCACGTGACTTATGCGGAGAGGCTGAGGGAACTGGGCTTGTTAAGTCTGCGGAAGAGAAGAATGAGGGGGGATTTGCTAGCTGCTTTCAACTACCTGAAAGGGGGTTCCAAAGAGGATGGATCTAGACTGTTCTCAGTGGTAGCAGATGACAGACAAGGAGTAATGGTCTCAAGTTGCAGTGGGGGAGATTTAGGTTGGTGTGATGTTATTGACATAATCTGGGACCATATAGATCATTGTTGCAACCAAAGTCCTGTAGTGGCAGCAAATCTTACATAAAGGGGGTCAAATGAGGTGTCTAAGACAAGGTTATGGTTTGCTGGTTATGATTATGCTGTCTATCTGTGGGTATCATTTTTGTAGTTGAAGTTATGAATATTGGCTCTATACTATCTGTAGTTCAAACTTGTGCTATGCTTCTGGGGTGTCACCCAGACAAGTTGGTGTCAGCTCTGCCTAGGCCTGCTGGATGGCCCATTAAGGACCTCACCGCTACACAACGGTAAACACTGAGAGGAAGGCAGACACCCCTAGGGAGCTCAGCAAGGTATTAGCGGGGGACCCGCATATGGACAGACCTCTGAGGTGTGTTCCCAGGCCATGTGGTGGACAGCTTGTCTTTGGGACAAAGGACCAGAAAGACCACATGGCAAGAGACTATAAAAAAGCTGCTGCGCTCACTCCATTCTTGTCCTTCAATCCTGCTTTCTTACCTTCGGAGGGACTGTGCTACAACTGAAGCTTGAACAAGGCCTGAAAGACCCATTTCCAGCTGGGGATGTTCTCCAGGAGACTTGATTTTGAACCTGCACTTTCTATTCTCTCACTGCTGCAAGCCTGAAGCCAGAAACTTTGCCATCACTGTTATGTCATTGATCCATTTAACCCATCTAGCTCTCCTCCTCTATATCCTTTTCCTTTTCTGAATAAACCTTTAGATTTTAGATTCTAAAGGATTGGCAACAGCGTGATTTGTGGGTAAGATCTGATTTGTATATTGACCTGGGTCTGGGGCTTGGTCCCTTGGGATCGAGAGAATCTTTTTCCTTTTACTGGGGTATCGGTTTTCATAACCATTTGTGCCCATAATGAGTGGCACTGGTGGTGATATTGGGAAACTGGAGCGTCTAAGGGAATTGCTTGTGTGACTTGTGGTTAGCCAGTGGGGTAAAACCAAAGTCCTCTCTGTCTGGCTGGTTTGGTTTGCCTGGGTGTGCATAGAAACCCCAGCCTTGGGCTGTAACTGCCCTGCTTGAAGCAATTTGTCTTGAATTGGCACTCTCAGTTGGGTCCTGCCCAGTCGGATATTAGGAAAAGCTTTTTCACTAGGAGGGTGGTGAAGGTGTGGAATGCGTTACCTAGGGAGGTGGTGGAATCTCCTTCCTTTGCAGTTTTTAAGGTCAGTCTTGACAAAGCCCTGGCTGGGATGATTTAGTTGGGGACTGGTCCTGCTTTGAGCAGAGGGTTGGACTAGATGACCTCCTGAGGTCCCTTCCAACCCTGATAGTCTATCATTTTATGATACTTACAGTTTCACTCACTACCAGTCCAGTTCCTTGCTGATTCCTGTCTAACCACTGCACACATATGGTATACCCTCCCTACCCTGAGCTGATTCCCGACTTTTGCGCTTAGTACAGGAAAACGAGAATTGAGAGGTAAGCTGTGCAGGGAACTCTTCCTCAACTTGCACTCCACTCCCCAAGGGCCTTTTCGGGTCTTTTATGGACTCCAGGTTTCATTTGATTTCCAAGGTGTGTGGCCTCGTTAATTAGCCATCTCTCCTAATGCAGGGATCCTACCTGTCAGACCAAAGATCGATTGCCCAAAAGAGCTAAGAAACAGAAATAAAGCTGAGCAATAGGTGTTACACTTACCTGAGCATCCAGAATGGGACTGTGCCCTGGCAAGTCCAACGCTGCCGAAAGAAATCCAAAAATAAGGAGCTCATCAGGTCCCCCGGCTAGCACCCAAATCTGGTGTCTAGTCAATCTGCTGGGAAATAAGGAAAAGGAAATGAATAAAGAAGTCAGAAATAACAAGGAAATGAAGAGATTTGTTGAATGGGTTTCTGTCTGATTTACCATCTTCCCAGCTACCAATCAAAGTTAAAGACCTAAAGTCAACCTATCGGCATAAGTACAGATTATTAGATGGAAATTAAAAGGAGCTGCTGTCACAAGTGTTACGTGCCTGCAAGCAGCATGCAGACTGTTTAAAACACCGTAATTAGAGGCTTGGATGAAATGTTTGCCCTAAATCAGAAATGACAGTAGGAGGACCAGAAGAACTGGAATGATTTGGTTGGTGTTGGTCCTGCTTTCAGCAGGGGGTTGGACTAGATGACCTCCTGAGGTCTCTTCCAGCCTTAATATTCCATGATTCTAACGCCTAGATAAATGGCAGAGGAATGGAGGTAATGTTAGAGGCAAAAAGTCATCCTTCAAAATTGGGAAATCAAATCCTAGTGAGGATAACAGGAAGGTGCATGAACTCTGGCCGGTTAAGTGTCAAAGTCTAACAAGTCAGGCCAAGAAAGAATCTGAGAAGCAACGTGCTAAAGACACAAAAGTGAACCATAAGAATGTTTTTAAGTACATTAGAAGCAGGCAGCCTGCCAAAGAGGCGGTGGGGCCACGAGCTGACACAGGAGGACTCTAGGAAGACGAGGCCATTGCAGAGAAGCCCCATGAATTCTTTGCAGCGGTCTTCACTGCAGAGAACGCGCAGGAGAGTCCCACATCGGAGCTGTCCTTATTGCGTGACAAATCTGAAGTACCAGCCCAGTATAAGAGGTTTTAAAACAAATTGTTCAGTTAAACAGGAATCCGTCACCAGGACCAGATGGCATTCCACCATGGGTTCTGAGGGAACCCAGATATGAAATTGCAGAACTACTAGCCGTAGCACACAAGCTACCGCTGAGCAAGCCTCTGTTTCAGGCGACTGGCAGGTAGCTCATGTAATGCCAATTTTTAGAAATGGGCTCCAGGGGCGACCCTGGCAATTGCAGGCCAGTGAGCCTGACTTCAGTGGCGGGCAAACTGGTAGAATGATCAGGCACCCAGATAAACAGGCTGTGTTGGGAAAGGGTGAACACAGCGTTTGGAAAGGGAACTCGTGCCTCAACAATCTTCTAGAATTCTTTGAGGATCTCAACAAGCACGTGGATAAGGATGATTCAGTCAATATATTTCAGAGTAGCAGCCGTGTTAGTCTGTATTCGCAAAAAGAAAAGAGGTATCTGTGGCACCTTAGAGACTAACAAATTTATTTGAGCATAAGCTTTCGTGAGCTACAGCTCACTTCATCAGATGCATTTAGTGGAAAATACAGTGGGGAGATTTATATACATAGAGAACACGAAACAATGGGTGTTACCATACACACTGTAACCAGAGTGATCACTTAAGGTGAGTTATTACCAGCAGGAGAATGACCCCCCCAGAGGTGGGTGTGATATATGAGTGACCCCCCCGAGGTGGGAGCGATACACCAGTGACCCCCTCTGAGGTGCGTGTGACACACGAGTGACCCCCCCAGAGGTGGCCGTGATACACAAGTGACACCCCCCCGGAGATGGGTGCCATCACGAGTGAACCCTCTGAGGTGAGTGCGATACATAAGTGAACCCCCGGAGGTGGGTGCGACACACGAGTAACCCCACCGACGATGGGCACAACACACGAGTGACCCCCCCGAGGTCGGCGTGACACAAAAGTGACCCCCCCAGAGGTGGGCGCAATACCGAGTGACCCCCCCGAGGTGAGTGCAGTACGTGAGTGACCCCCCCAAGGTGCCCCCACAAAGTGAGTGCGACATGCAAGTGACCCCCCCCCGAGGTGGGCGTGATATACCAGGGACCCCCCCGAGGAGGGCGTGATATACCAGTGACCCCCCTGAGCTGGGTGCTATATACCAGTGACCCTCCGCCCAGTCCATGTCACTGCAGCCGGCCAGGGGCTGGCCCTCCTCCAGGCCCGGGGAGGCACCGGGGCGCAGTTTGGGCCCCGCCCAGAGAGGCCAAAGAATCACTGTATTATCTTTTCCCTCCTGCTTGCTTTACTTTCCAGGTAGACTAGTCCCCGTGGGACTTCGCCACACCAGCCCAGAGACAATCTGGAGGCTGCTAGGCATTCTGAACTCCTGCTTGCATCAGTGGCGAGCTGGAAGCACTTGAAGGATCAGGCCCTATGCAAAGCAATAATTGTGATAAAGTGGGATTATGCTCCGAGTATAATATGGACCTGGCAGAGGCTAGTGTGTATACCTCCGTCCATTCTGAGTACCTGCTATCATGCTCCCTCATCACGGTCATCTATCACAAGCAGTGATACAGAGCTGAGCTATTTGAGCCATAATGGGGTCCCAATGATCTTGTATAGGCAGCAGGTTTAAAACGAACAAAAGGAAGTATTTCTTCATACAACGCACAGTCAACCTGTGGAACTCCTTGCCAGAGGATGTTGTGAAGGCCAAGACTACAACAGGGTTCAAAAAAGAACTGGATAAGTTCACGGGGGATAGATCCATCAATGGCTATTAGTCAGGATGGGCAGGGATGGTGTCCCTGGCCTCTGTTTGCCAGAAGCTGGGAATGGGTGATGGGATGGATCACTTGATGATTCCCTGTTCTGTTCATTCCCTCTGGGGCCCCTGGCATTGGCCACTGTCGGAAGACAGGACACTGGGCTAGATGGACCTTTGGTCTGACCTGGTCTGGCCGTTCTTATGTTCTTAAGTTGTATTTCTCCCATATTCCTCAGTCACAACTTCCTACTTCTTGTGCTGTTCTGCCTTATGTGAACGCTTCTCATGGGCGGACGCACAGCCACCCACGGATAGAAGAAGGAGCACTCCAGCACATTCCATGTATGTGACCTTACCCCTTCCTACCCGACTCAGAATTGGGAAGTGGGGTGGAGTTGTGCAACTAAGCAGGAGCCGTTTCCTCTGTAATTGCAGAACTGTAACCCAGTGCTCATCTCCCCCATCATCACGTGATGCCAGGGTCATCCTGTGCCATGTCTCAGCAGTGGCATGTGCAGGACTCCATAAACCCCTCTGTGTAGGTCAACGCTAAAAGCACCCAGTCAGTACAATATGCCACTCCTCCACTAAACTCCGTCTCCTTTATTCTCTGGAGAACCTTTCTCTGATTCGTCTTATTTATCCTCAGCCACTCCAAGCTTTGTTGTTTCAGCCTCAGTGGATCTTGAGTTTTGATATTTCTATGGACGTCTTCCAGCTGCAGGACATTCTTATTAGATACACCTGATAGCTCAGTTGCTCCGCCCTTAGTTGGTATCCAGCCAACAACCCAACAGGTTCCTATAGTCCAGCCTAGTTAAGAGGCATATTCCTTTGAGTGTTTCTCACAGTAAGGAAGAAGCAGGATTCAGTAGTGATGATTATAAAAGGGATTCTTTGTTGAGGTTCCTGGACACAAACAGATACTGTACTTCTCTCTAGCTTCCCAGCTAAGTAACATCAGCTAGTGTCACCACACAGCGTCTCCCTAAATCTTGGACCTAGAATGGGCTGCTGACTATATTTCTTTCTAAACCCTCACTGAGGACTAAGACCATATCAATTTTCAAACTCCAGCCATTTTTAATGTAACCCCAACTAAAAAGTGTGGCTAGAGGATTTTTAAATGAGAAAATATTTTTTATTAATTGTTTTATCTTAAGTTAAACCTATTGAAACTGGTTGGTGTAACGGCTGCCTGTCTTTTGGGACAAATGTAAGAAACTATTAAGCTCCTGTATGGAACCAGGTAGCTGAAACAATATTGGCCTCCATCCAAAACAAAGCCACATGCGGGACTGGAGTAAAAGCTGAACCAAGCGGCTGAAGGTGGGTTCTACAATGAGCTGATAAACTCAGAGGTTGAGGATTGATTGGACTGATGTGATACCATGGAACCTTAGAGTTATGAACACCGGAGTTACGAACTGACCAGTCAACCACACACCTCATTTGGAACGGGAAGTTCACAATCAGGTAGCAGCAGAGAAAGAAGGGGGGGGGAAAAGCAAATACAGTACAGTGCTGTGTTAAATGTAAACTACTTCAAGAAAAGGGGAAAACAGCATTTTTCTTCTGCATACTAACGTTTCAAAGCTGTATTAAGTCAATGTTCAGTTGTAAACTTTTGAAAGAACCACCACAACCTTTTGTTCAGAGTTACAAACAGCCTCTATTCCCGAGGCATTTGTAACTATCAGGTTCATTCTCCTGTATGTCTTTGTCATGTCAGTGAAGCAGGAGAAACACCAGAGAAACTGGAAGAAAGGCAGCAGAAAGCCAAGATACAGCCAGAAGAAGCACTGGGAGTGTGTCCCAAAGCAAAAGCCTAGAGAGAGAGCTTTTGGGCTAAGGGCTGGCAGGAAAGGGACTTGGGATGGTGAGCAAAGGGACTGTTCCCTGCTGTATGATTACTGCTGTGTTCCAGGAAACAGGACTTTGTACATTCTTTGGAAGTAAGCAGGATTGCGTCAAAGGTACCTAACTTCATCATCAGGTTCTCCTCTTAACTCAAACAATCCAGTAGACCCTGAATTTGGGCTCACCACTCAGGTCAAAAATGGATAACATTATTTCTTATCTCATGAAGAGCAGGAGGGATTTAACGATTTTCCGTCCCATTTCCAGCAACAAAAATAATCATTTTTGATAGATTCCAAGCATGGGAATTTTATTCTGAAAGATGCTTTTCTTTTAGAAAATTAGGAAGGGGTCAAAGTAGGTATGACCATGGAAAGCATTTTGCAACTTTAAACTTCAATCCTGCAAAGACCTATGATAATACTTAACTTTACACATTGTATGTGCATGCAGCCGATCAGCTTATGCTCAGATAAATGCGTTAGTCTCTAAGGTGCCACAAGTCCTCCTTTTCTTATTGTGAGGAGCTTCATTGGGGTACTCAGTACATACATTTATGCGTATGCTTAAGTCTGTGCGGAATCAGGATTTTAGCTCTGATGTTTACTGCTCAGTCACCATGCTAATAATTCTTAATCACCACTTTAAAACAATTGTTTATTGTATTTTATTCTTGCTTTTACACAGATTAGAAAAACTGTGCCTAAGGTTTTAAAAAGTAGGACCTTCAAAATTAGGCTCTTAAATCCATGTACAGGCACCTTCAGGAGTGGAATGATTTTCAAAAGGGCTGAGCACGGAGCATTGCCGTGATTGGGGCTACATGATGGTGTGACGTGTTATTTTGGTTTTATGGGCGTTCTTTTGGGACAACATGCCTCACTCATTCCTTCCCTCACTAACGAGTGCCCATTAAATCTTTCCACTATCACGTAGTCTACATATGCCACGTATGCCCCTGGGAAACTGGTTTAGGAATGTTACAGCGATCTTTAAACATTGTATTAGGATTATTTCTTGTGTCCCTAGCGCTCAGTGAATGGGAAGGCGAGGGAACTAGTGCTTGCACTCTGGTACTGAATAATAACCATTCCCACTTGGCTTTTCATCAGTAGATCTGAAAGCACTTGACAATGGATGTCAATATCATGATCTGAAAAGAGTTATACCTGGGACAAGAAAGGCGGGGGAGAGTGTGGATGCAGTCTGGCAGTGAAAAAGTTATGCTGAGGATGAATGAGAGGGAAGAAGAAAAGGAGTACTTTTGGCGCCTTAGAGACTGACAAATTTATTTGAGCATAAGCTTTCATGAGCTACAGCTCACTTCATCAGATGCATTCAGTGGAAAATACAGTGGGGAGATTTATATACACACACAGAGAACATGAAACAATGGGTATTACCATACACACTGTAAGGAGAAAAAAGAAAAGGAGTACTTGTGGCACCTTAGAGACTAACAAATTTATTAGAGCATAAGCTTTCGTGAGCTGCAGCTCACTTCATCGGATGCATCCGATGAAGTGAGCTGTAGCTCACGAAAGCTTATGCTCTAATAAATTTGTTAGTCTCTAAGGTGCCACAAGTACTCCTTTTCTTTTTGCGAATACAGACTAACATGACTGCTACTCTGAAACTGTAAGGAGAGTGATTCCTTAAGATGAGCTATTACCAGCAGGTAGGAAGGGTGGGGGGAAGGAAGAAAACCTTTTGTGGTGATAATCAAGGTGGGCCATTTCCAGCAGTTGACAAGAACATCTGAGGAACGGTGGGGAGGTGGGGGGGATAACATGGGGAAATAGTTTTACTTTGTGTAATGACCCATCCACTCCCCGTCTCTGCTCAAGCCTAAGTTAATCGTATCCAGTTTGCAAATTAATTCCAATTCAGCAGTTTCTTGTTGGAGTCTGTTTTTGAAGTTTTTTTGTTGAAGAATAGCCACTCTCAGGTCTGTAATCGAGTGACCAGAGAGATTGAAGTGTTCTCCGACTGGTTTTTGAATGTTATAATTCTTGACGTCTGATTTGTGTCCATTTATTCTTTTTCATAGAGATTTCCAGTTTGACCAATGTACGTGGCAGAGGGGCATTGCTGGCACATGATGGCATATATTACATTGGTAGATGTGCAGGTGAACGAGCCTCTGATAGTGTGGCTGATGTGATTAGGCCCTATGATGGTGTCCCCTGAATAGATATGTGGACACAGTTGGCAACGGGCTTTGTTGCAAGGATAGGTTCCTGGGTTGGTGGTTCTGTTGTGTGGTGTGTGGTTGCTAGTGAGTATTTGCTTCAGGTTGGGGGGCTGTCTTTAAGCAAGGACTGGCCTGTCTCCCAAGATCTGTGAGAGTGATGGGTCGTCCTTCAGGGTAGGTTTAAGTCCTTGATGATGCGCTGGAGAGGTTTTAGTTGGGGGCTGAAGGTGTTGGCTAGTGGCGTTCTGTTATTTTCTTTGTTGGGCCTGTCCTGTAGTAGGTGACTTCTGGGTACTCTTCTGGCTCTGTCAATCTGTTTCTTCACTTCAACAGGTGGGTATTGTAGATGTAAGAATCCATGATAGAGATCTTGTAGGTGTTTGTCTCTGTCTGAGGGGTTGGAGCAAATGCGGTTATATCGTAGAGCTTGGCTGTAGACAATGGATCGTGTGGTGTGATCTGCGTGAAAGCTGGAGGCATGTAGGTAGGAATAGCGGTCAGTAGGTTTCCGGTATAAGGTGGTGTTTATGTGACCATCGCTTATTAGCACCGCAGTATCCAGGAAGTGGATCTCTTGTGTGGACCCTCCTTACCTGCTGGTAATAGCTCATCTTAAGTGATCACTCTCCTTACAGTGTGTATGGTAATACCCATTGTTTCATGTTCTCTGTGTGTGTATATAAATCTCCCCACTGTATTTTCCACTGAATGCATCTGATGAAGTGAGCTGTAGCTCATGAAAGCTTATGCTCAAATAAATTTGTTAGTCTCTAAGGTGCCACAAGTACCCCTTTTCTTTTTGCGAATACAGACTAACACGGCTGCTACTCTGAAACCTGAGAAGGAAGAGTGATGCTTGTTTACTGGCTTTAAAAACAGGAAAGAAGTAGCAGGATGACACCTATAGAGGTCTGAGCAGGAGTGCAGGATGGCGGTGTATATATTTTAGCACTGAATGGTTACACAGGCTGCGGAGTGAATGGGGTGGTGGGTGCATATACTCAGGGAAGGTAGAAGTGGATTTTTGCAGTTGGCAATAGAGTGCTTGTTACATGGTCCAGCCAAGTCACTGCTGAACCCACCCCCCTTAGCAGGGTCTTAAGACCCAGGTCCTGAGTGCTTGCTGACCCGAGGCCGACTGATTTGTGAGATTATGTCTACACTGCAAAAAATCCCAAGGCCTGCAGCAGCAAATCTCAGAGCCCGGGTCAACTGACTCAGGCGTGCAGGGCTCGTACTATGGGGTAAAACTAGCAGGGTAGATGTTCCCCTCGGGCTGGTACCTGTCTCATGATCTAATTGAATGAGACTTTTTTTCATGTGACTGTTTCTAATCAGATCCGACCTGTATTTTATTATCTTCCTTCCTCTCCTCATTACTAGGACATAGGGGAGGATCTATTAATGGAAATTGTCTAAGGATGTCTCTGTCCAAACCACATGCTCCTCTGTACCTGTTGGCTTTCCCCCAGCCTCTGGTTTAAAAACTGCAATGTCTATAACAGCCATGGGGGAGGGGCACATCAACAGGCTTATTGTGACATTACAGTCATTAAATCAATCGTCAACGTCACCCAGTTTGACACAGTTTCTGGCAGCATTCAGTGAGACTTGGATCAATCCATCATTTTCCCACACAAGGCACAACACCTCCACTTCAACGGTGACCTGGGACCTTACATCTGGGACAAATAGTAATGGTAGTTATATTGTAGATGGAGTTTTGTAGCACATTAACCATGGGTATTATGTATGGAGAGATCCTGGCTGCAGAATTTGTGATCGCTGTATGACAGATATGGCAATTTTCTGTAAAGTCTTTGGGAGACCTGACTACATTAAGTTTATGCAGAGGTGAAAGTAAGCCGGTACGCCCCAGTAGAGCTTACTGGCAGGAGCTGGTGCACCGTACTGGGGAAGCCCGGCTTCCCCAAGGGGCAATTTAAAGGGCCTGGGGCTCCTAGCAGTGGCTGGAGCCCCAGGCCCTTTAAATTTCCTCCAGAGCCCTGCTGCTGGAGCCCTAGGTTAGCGGCTGTGGGCTCCGGCGGCTATTTAAAGGGGCCAGGACTCCCCTGCTTCTACCACCCAGAGCCTTTAAATAGCTGCCGGAGCCCCACCGCCGCTACTCCAGGGCTCCGGGGGTATTTAAAGGACCAGGGCAATAGAAGCAGGGGAGCTCTGGGCCCTTTAAATAGCACCCAGAGCCCGGTGCTGCTGCTGCTACCCCGGTGGGGGAGCGGGCAGGGAGAGGAGGAGCATGAAGGAGGGGGGCACTTACCTTACAGGGTGGGTTGGCTCTGACCCCCCTCAGCCCCGCCCCTTCTGGGGACCAGAGCTGGCCCAGAGTATCGGTAAGTCACTCGACTTAATTTCAGCCCTGAGTTTGTGTTTCATTGTACGCCAAGGTCTGTGTTTAATTCCCTGGGGGAGAGGGACCGCAGCCCCCCAGGAGCTCCGAACAGTGGGGAGTGATTGGGCAAATTCACCTCCCAAGAGGTACCCCCACCTGGACAGGCTTACATATACTGGTTTGTGGGAAATGCTGAGTATCAGATGTTTTAGAAATGTGTGCCAAGTAATGGAAAATAACAGTACAAGAGAGAAAGGACAAGGCCAGAAGATTTTGGCTGGACTGAGGATTAAACTTTGGCTGAACTAAGGACTAATGCTATAAGCAGCACCTGAGAGTCTTCACCACCACAAGATAATGGAACCCAAAAATAAGTATAATGAGAACATTGGGTGATAAACAACAGAAAAGGAATAAACAAGTGCTGTATATATATGGCTGTGGGAAGGGAAATAAAGTGCTTTTTACCAGCAACTGTGTCAGTTGTCCTGTAAGCCAGCCTGCTAGCAGCAACACTGGTTCACACTGGATTCCCTAGAGACCAACAGACAAACAAAGGGCTCTTGGACAAATAATCTGAATTTAAACCGACTTGGGGCCTTCTTTCTGATCCAGCAAATGGACAGGACCGTCTGACCAAGGGAGGCCCCAATCCTTCCTGAGACGGATTTGAAGGACTTGACCTATTCACGGGGGCTCTTGTTCTGAGCTAACAGCTGTTATGAACTTGTAACCATAAAACCCCCCCATGGTGGGGTTTGAAGCACTGACTCTTACCAGAGCCCTAGTTGAAGTTGGGGGTGATTTCTGGTAAGCTTATTGGCACGCACGTCGGTTCTTTTATTGTTGTAAAGTCTTTTCTCTGTAATGCTTTCACCTGAAGAACAAATGTGCTTGCTTAGAAAGAGCTGTGTGGTAACTTATAACTATAGGCAATTACACTGTGTATCGCCGCTGGAGACAAAGCAGAGAGTAGCCTGGGTTGCTGGGGCATTCACAGTATAGGCAGTGGACTGTGCCTGGGAAAACCCTGATCAGAAGGGAGAGAGACACACGAGAGGTGAAAGCTGAGGAGACGGTGCCCTTGCTGGACCACGAGTGAGGAATACAAATGTAGTTCATCACACCTTGCGCCACACAGTACACACAGGGTCCTGACTGTAACCATTGAACACTAACTCTGAATAACCCCAGGCAGGCAGGGTCTGCCTTACTCCCTGAAGGCCAACGGTCGATATCCCTAATACATGTTTATCCTAACTAGTGGAACCTACACCCATTGTGTTACACTAGCATATTTGGCAATTATGGTGATTTGCTCCTGGAGAAATGGAACTTCCACCTCCAGGAGTTAAGATTCTTTTCCACCCTTTCTCTTCCTAACATTCCTGTCTCATGTCTGGCATTTAGACTAAGCCCTTTCGACTTCTGATGGCAATTCCCACATAGCGAGTTTTCTCCGATCGTCTTTCCCATTATGGGTTGGCTCAATACTCTGACTTTGGGAGAAAAGGTCTGATTTTCTGTTAATCTCCTTGAAACTCTTTGGGAGTGATGTAATTAATCCCTGGTACAATGTGTCTTTTTTCATGTCCTCTGTGTTGTGAATCGCAATCACTGCTTGGGTACCTAAGCAAACACTTGGATTTTTTTTCCCCTCTCTTTTGTCCAAGCAGAACGAAGTGATGTTCATCAGAAAATATGCACTCAGTGAGCACTGCTGTAGACACTCTTACTACCTGACCTTCCTTAAAGCTCCTGTATGTGGCTGGTAAACACCTTTGGGATGATTACCCATGTTTACCCATGCATCCGATGAAGTGAGCTGTAGCTCACCAAAGCTAATGCTCAAATAAATTTGTTAGTTTCTAAGATGCAAGAAGTCCTCCTTTTCTTTTTGCGAATACAGACTAACATGGCTGCTACTCTGTTACCCATCTGGTTATTTAATGATGTCACACTCACCTTGCTGTAACATGCAAGCTCCTCATTCAGCTGCAGAGAGCTTTGTAGACAAGCTGTGATGAAATAGAAACTTTCTGTAATATTTTTATGCTTCATGGGTGCCTCAGTTTCCCTCTGTACTTTGCATCGTTACCCATTGCAGAAGTGTTAAATCTGCTCTTGGGGCATGGCAGGAGAGATGAGGTGTTGGGTCACTGGCCTTGAACGAATGGGTTATTGAAGGGCTGGCTGCAACCAACCCATGCCAATGGAGGGTCCACAAAGACAATGGATGCCCCCAAAGAAATCTCCGGCAGGCAGAACACGTGAGCTCAGCATGGGTCTGCAGGTGTTCGACAATGGACTCTCACCTGGGACTGACACAGAGAGGCAGGGCCAGAAATGGATTCCATAGCATCTTGGCGGGCTGATTATGCTGGCTCGGCGAGCATGGACTATGTTCCAGTTGCCTAATAAACCTTGCTCTGTTTTGAAAAAGCTGCCAGGTGTCACTGACGATACTTAGAGCCCTTCAGATTTCTGCCATATGCTCTATATCCATGGACCATGTTTGCGGATCGATGTGGGTACCAATTTTATATCCATACAGGGCTCTACCAATACTTGCTGAGGTGCATTGGTCCCTGAAGAGAGTCAAAGTCTCTATCCAGGTGTCTCTCTCACTTGGGCTCACTGGGCAGAGCTCACGGTGTGAAACAGGCGTGTGGGAGCACAGAGGCTTGGTCTCGGAGGCATTGAGACCACATAGCCTACCCTTAAGGAAGAGGGAGGCCCCTTAGGGGCTGGCACACAGAAGGGGTTCCTCTAAAGCATTATTTAAATGCTGGGGCGTAGTACAGATCCTTTGGATGTATGACATAAGGTGAATCATATTTCCAGATACAAGCGTATTATGTGTATCAGTTCTCCTTTTGCTCAGCACAGGTTTTTTGCAAAAAGGAATCCTGGGGTATATTAATTACAACTTCCAGACAAGGCCACGTGATACAAGTGAACGGGTCCAGCAAAGCTCTGAGATGCATGCTGAACATGTACATTGTAGGTGTGGTCTGCTTGACGGGGGCTCTGGACTAAAGGTCAGGAGAAGCAGGTGCTATTCCTAGCTCTGCCACTTACCTGCTGTACATCCTTGGATAAGTCACTTCACCCCTCTGGGCCTGTTTTCCCTCCCACCCTTTCTCTGTCTTGTCTCTAACAGACAGGGATTGTCTCTTATATGTAGATGTACAGCGCCTAGCGCCACAGGGTCCTGATCCTACTGTAATATGAATGATCAACTCTTAAAATCAATGGGATTACTCTTGTTCTCAAAATTAAATGTGCTTTGCTGTTTTTCTGGGTAGGGGTCCATAGCACATATGAAGCCCTTGTTCTCAAAGAGTCAAATAGCATCTTACTCTGTAAGCGTTCGAGGAGTAGGGTACTACTCCATGTGAGTAAAGATACTACAGTCCAGTTTTTAATTGATCTCAGTGGAATAAAAGCTCATTTACAACAGGGTGAATGTAACTCAAACTCTACGTCCAATCCTGCCGTCCCTGTGCCCTATGCCCACTCCTACACTCTGCTCCTGGCTAAAACGGCTGATTCATTTCCCTGTAGGAAAACTGTATACCTGTGGATGTGGAGACAGTCTTGGAATGACAGATAGTGAGGAAATGAGAGCCGCTCACCGCCCAATGTTTCTGAATGCAGAGAAAGTCCTGAAGGATGCAAACAGAGCAAACATAAATACCCCGACTGCTGGCATGTAAAAGATTCACTGGTTTGCTCCTAACCTTTATGGCAAAGTATCTTGTTCTCCTCAGCAGGCCCAGTTCTTTTTAGCCGTGGAGACACAGGTTTGGGAAGGCAGTCCGTCTAGGTGACACAGGGTCAGGCTATACATTTCCACAGTCAGTCTCTTGTGCCTGTTTTCCTTTCCCCTCTGGAAGGGGATGCAGCCTCCCTTCCTGGAAAGGTTCAGTGTCTTGCTGAAGGAGCTAGCAAGTATCCACACTCACACTGCTGTCCCTTCCTAACAGGGGAGAATTTAAAAAGGTCTCAAGCCCTTGGAGTCAGCTGAACCTAATTGGTTCTCTAGCAACCCCTTTTCAGCTAAACCTTATTAACCTGTGGTTAACTCTCCTCAGTAGATAGGGAGGGGCCTTTTAACCTTCTGGGACTGATTATTACCCCCAGCCCTACTTTGTAGCTGTTTGTCCTGGGTTTACCACCACACCTTGTATAGTTATTTTTGCAGTTTCTGAGAACTGGGGTAAATGTGTGGATTTGCTTCTGAGCTAATGGCTGATGAGTTTCAACCAATTGGGTCGGTGGCCAAAGAAGCATCTGCCATTTTGCACCCTTTTTCTCATAGTGCCACAGTGAAGGGGGAGGGCACTTGATTGCACACTAGCACGCCTGGTAGGCATAATTCACCACCAGTGAGGCACCACTGGAAGTTGTAGTGCAAACGGGACCCTGATGTTTTCACCACCCTGCCATGTAACCCTGTTAGAGTATGAGATGACATGATGGTGAAAACCCCGATCCCTGCTGCCACTGGCACTTTCCCATTGTTACCACCATGTAGCATACAGGGGCCAAAATTGTGCGTGGCCACACTATGCTCCTCCTGGCACCCCCAGCATGCAGGTCCCAGGGTTCAGGCCAGGGTGACACAGGCCCACAGAGTCCTGTGGAGATTCTGGGCTGTTACAGCCCCTAGGCAGGCCTGGTGAGGTGATCCCAAACGTGCCCATTTCCTACCACAGACGCAGCTTCGGCCAGCAAGAAATCAGGGGGGCTGAGAGCCATTGAATGCACTGTAAACCCTGCATATGATTGAAACCACTTCAAGGCAGGAGGTGAGGCAGCCCCCGAGCACCCTTCTTCCCAGCACCTGTGTGAACCCTAGAGCTGGCCCTGATCCGTTCGAGCCCCCCAGGCCATCTAGTGCCATGGTCCCGCTGAGAGAAATAAAAGAACCATCACATTAAGGATACGCGTTGCACTCACCGCCCTGGGGGGGTCTGTGCGGGAATCGCACCGTGCTCCGCACTCCGGGCGAGTGGGGCTGGGGGTGGCGCTCACCGCCCGGGGGGGGGGGGGTCTGTGCGGGAATCGCACTGTGCACCGCACGCTGGGTGGGAGGGGCCGGGGGTTGCACTCACCGCCTTGGGGGTGAGATTTCAGGATGGCAGATTGGGGAATTAAGAAATCTAGTGAGAAGGGTGCACTGGGAGAAAGGATAAAAATCTACCACTTTAGAAAACGGCCAGCTAAAGCGTGTGCAGTGCTCAGATGCTCCAGTAATGGGGGCCATAAAAGTACCTAAGTAGAGTTTGAGCCTTGATGCTGCAGCAAAGAAGGCCGATGTCATTTTGGACTCCACATATGGAAGGAGGCTGGAGGGGGTCTGGTTTCTGAGGAAAGACTGGAAATGTGGTTCAATGCATAGAACTGGGTGAAGGGATGGCTAAAGTGGGGTGGGTGGGCATGAGGAAATGCTTCTAGTAGCTGAAGGGTATAAACCCTAAGGAAGGAAAGGGATTATTGAGCACAGTACACAGGGAGCACCCAGAGGGCGATAGGAGGAAATGAAGAAGAGGAACGTTGGGGCTGAATATTAGTCAGTGGGAACTGGGGATGCTCAGTGCCCTGGAAAATTAGCCTGAGGTGTTGCACGATTGGTGCCCCAAAATGGCTAAACCCACTATCCGGGTACTATTTGACCTGTCAGTTGTGGCTTTTCCTTCATTATCCCATGCAACCACGAGTAGGGTGACCACCTTTGAAATGCAAAACTCCAGCAGTTCTGCCACCTCCACAAAATAAGCCCCATGCAACCCCCACCACATGGCAACTCCGCAATCTCCCTCCCCCTTCAACAGCCACTTAATGTATTTACAGAGCTAACACATATCGATAAGATTGATGACATCATTTTCTTAAACTGCAGAAGTGGGAGCACTGCAGCATCTTTAGCTGGACACAGAAACTTTTAACATCAATCTCTTTCCTTCCTTGGGGTTGACACCCTTCAGCTACTAGCAGAATTTCCTCATGCCCACCCACCCCACTTTAACCATCCCTTTGCCCAGTTCTATGTATTGAATCACATTTCCAGTCTTTCCTCAGAAACCAGACCCCCTCCAGCCTCCTGATTAATTTTGTTTCTCTTCTCAGAGCTCCCTCCAATTCTTTACTATCTTTCCAGTGGCGAGGGGCTCTGGCCTGAACACAATATTCCACATGGTGTGAGGTAGGGAGCTACCTTCTCCCTGTCTGGTGACACGCAGCCCAGTATTGCATTCGTGCCTTACGGTACTGCCAGCTCATATCTGGCATAGTCACCCGGAGGGAGCACCTGGGAGGTTGTAATCTTGAAAGAGCCCGAGGGCTGATAATGTTACCTAGAAGCTAGCCTTTGAGAGGAAGGATGGTGCAATGGTTAAGGGTGCCACTTGGGAAATCTAGGTCTAGTTTTCTGCTCTGCCACAGATTTCCTTAGGCTTGGTCTGAACTACAGTTAGGTGGACGTAAGGCATCTTGTGTCAACCTAACTCTATCAGTGTCAACACTGCAGCGTTGTTCCCGCTGATGTCCCTTGCCCACTACACTGACCTAAGAACGCCCCCTCCACGAGAGGTGTAGTGCTTAGGTCGATGTCATTAGGTTGATGCAATGTGTGTGTAGACACTGCCTTACTTACATCGCCTGTTGGCTGTCAGAGGGAGCCCGACCACTCCAGGGCTGACAGCCTGACCCACACATGCCTGGGCCAGGGGCTCCAGTGTCCCACAATACCCCACACAGTTAATGTTGGTGGAAGTGCTCCTGGGGAGGACATGTACCACTGACAGGGGGTCATAGTGTGGACGTGAACCATCACAGTAATTACTGTGGTGGCTGTTCATTGACCTAACTTAGGTTGACTGAATTTTTTTACTGGAGACAAGGCCTTAGTCACTTTGTCTCTCTGGGCCTCAGTTTCCCATCTATACGGTGGGGATAATAGCGCAGCCCTGCCCTGACAGGGATGTTGTGAAGATAAACAGACTAGCAATGTCAGAGTTGAGTGTTAGACCTCACTTTGCTTGGCCAGTCAGGCTACGGAATTGCTGAGCAGCAACAATTAGGAGATGGACTCGGGCCAGGTGCAATGGGAAGACGTCTTCAATTCGAACAGTTTAGAAGGGAGCATGCAAGCAACAATCAACAATGCGGCTTCCCCAGAGACACCTAGCACCCCAGAGGGGGAAAGAGGCCCCAGCCTCCTTCCATATGTGGAGTCCAAAATGACATAGGCCTTCTTTGCTGCAGCATCAAGGCTCAAATTCTACTTAGATACTTTTATGGCCCCCATTACTGGAGCATCTGAGCACTGCACACGCTTTAGATGGCCATTTTCTAAAGTGGTAGATTTTTTCCTTCCTCACTAGATTTCTTAATACCCCAGTCTGCCATCCTGAAATCTCATATCCTTGTGCTGCCCTGCTCCCTCCTCCAATTCCTTGCAGTTGCACATGGTCACTCTTTCTCAGCTAGCTCCCCTCTCCTTCTCATAGTCATTTCTCCCATGTCCGTAAAAATCCAGCCCAGGGAATGGCTTTTCCTCTGGCTACAGTAACTACTGGCTGGGTCACTTTATCTTAGAAGTCCCACTGCTGACACATGGGTGCCCATGCAACCTCCAGGGTGGATGCAAGCCCCAGACAAGCGACCAGGAAGCCTACAAGCCCTCCTATGATGATCTAGGGACCATTAAGCCACTGTTCCTTCCAACACAGTTAGAAGCGTACAATTTCTAAAGAGCCCCAGCTTTTTAATTTCTGAGACTGGAGCTAAGTCAGCTATTTTCCCTTAGCCTTTGTATGTCCATGTCTACCCTTGTGGCAGGTTGCATTTGTACTGTTGCATTCTCGGCCGCTTGCGCATGGGGCCTCATGTGAATAGAGTGCCTACAGGACATACATACAGAGCAACACCTACAGCAACCTAGTCTGGGACATCCTGGCCGAGTACAACGAGCTAAAAGCCAGACCAGTTACCCCTGCAGCGTTGGGGAGCCTATCGAGATTGTAAAGCATTGAGGCCTGGTTACAGGAAAACAGCCATGTTTCCAGCCTGGGGGGATAGAGTAAGCTGCTGCAGCTACTAACCATGTTACGTAGACACAAAAGATGTTCTGAGCCAGCCTTGTCACTTGCTGGTTATCAATGCATTTGGAAGCGGCAGTGTAGACAGGCCCCATCTTGACGCAATATATGTGTTAAGAAATCAGGATGAAGGTATGTTACGGCAGTTTAGACTTCACTCCTCCCATCCTGAAAGTCTCTGCATTGGACTCCCTCTGAATTTGGCACAATGAATTGAGGGTCAGCAGTTTGCAGACCTAGGCCCTGTGTTCTAGACACAGCGATTCCTAGGCTGCTTCCCCTTCCTACCAAGACGCAAAAACAACTCTGAGCCACCACTGAAGAAATATTGTGTTTGAAAACGTCTCCTTTTGCCTGAAGCTCTGCTGGCAAAAGCAAAGCCAAGTCACTACTGCAGCTCATGCATGAAGCTTTAGTCTCCGGGCTCTTGTTAATGCTCCCATGAGATGTGCTGCTAACACCCTGTGCAAGAACTAAACTCTGAACAGTGGTTTAGTCTTGCAAGCTGGAAATCACCAAATTGAATGAACATGCTGAGTAAATCGGGCATTACATTTCTCCAGTCATGGCCTTTATTTTCATTTAACCTCAAATCGACATTTCTGTGAAAGGTACAAAATAGTCATTGCTACACTACAAACAAAATTAGTTTTGCCTTTCATACAGAATATTTACAGGAGAACAGAAAATAGCCATTTTAGGAACAGCAGCTGCATTTCCCAGATGCTAGACCTTTGCAGACACAGCCCTTGGCACAATTATTGCATCCAGCTGGGCAACAGGAGCAACAACCTGAAAAGATAAAAATCAAGACAAGATTATTGGAGATGCCAGACAAAACACACAAAAAAACCACCCTCCCTCATAAGAACTTAAGGAAGTTCAACATGGATGAGACAAGGAACTAAAGCATACTGTGAACTATACTTTATAAAATAGTAAAACTTCTCAATTGTACTGTTAATACATATTCCTCACAAAGGCCACATACAAGTCAAGACTGGACAATCCTGAGTCATTCCCACCTTAATATAGGTCAGAATCCTTTATCTGACCCAACAGTTTTGTTAAGAACACTCTACGTACAAAAAACAAAATGCAAACAACTGTTTGCGGTGGAAAGAACAGAAGTTTTTACAAATTATACTTATGGAAAGGACACTGATTGCACCTTTCAGGCCCACACTTGCAAAGCAAGTATACAGTTTAAGAACAGAAGCCCTGCTTCAGCAAAGCACCTGCTCATTTTAAAGCATATGCTTAAATCCATCCCCAGTCAGCAAAGCACTTGCAGCCTGCTCCCAACTTCCGACCGAAATGAAAGGCAAGACTCACCTTCCCTTTGATGGGCTTTGCAGCAGGCCCAGAAAGCAGAGCCCCAACTCCCACAGACAAAAGTTGAGCCCACACTTAATTGTTATGCTACATCTGGGCCAGAAATTCTAGCTTCTATATTCCAGTCTCCATACTGCTGCCATGGAAGCCAGTGACCAAACCCTCATTCGTCTCAGTCTCAGCAAGGCGGGCAACAAACATTTTTAAAAGGGGGAGAAAATACTCACTCTTTTTGCAAGAGGTGCACTTGCATTTTTTGCATTTGCAGGAATCAGCACAGGTACAGGAGCGACCTGGTGGAGAAAGAAAGGGGAAATGAGCATCACAGCTGGACTAAAAACAGGAGGACGATCACCAGGCAAGGGCACAATTTTATCACCAGCATGAAAAAACCCAACAAGGGGGAAAGTCAATAGACAGACCATGGGCCCAAACCCCCAGGCGTTTTTTTAACCAGACCACAAAGGCTTTGTATTAACTTGTCCTGCTTATTCTAGTCTTTGATCTTGAGTCTGGACCTTGACAAGAAATAAGGGATTACCCCCCTCAGCGCCAGGCTTCATCGCAGTCGCTTGCTTCCCACTGCTCTGCTGGGCAGAAGTTACCTCTAGGTTAGCCCTGGCTTTGAATTGGTCCCTTACCTGGATCTTAGAAAAGTCACTGCAGAAGCTTTTCCCCACGCCATGAAAATAGATTGGAAAGGGGCCTAAAAATGGGCTTCCCCCCGCTGGAGAAGCCAGGCCAGGGCGCCAAGGTAGAAGCGAGGGACATGGGAGCCGGGGAGGTGGGTTCGCAGGCTCCAGTGGCAGAGATTTCACAGCAGCCCCAGGCAGAGGCCGGAGCCGCTCCCGGGGGCGGGATCTTTCCCCTGCCCCGGCGCGGAGGGCGGCTGTCTCCCAGCGAGGGGGCAGCCGAGCCCCATAAGGCCCCCGCAGCAGCTTGGAGCAGGGTCTGTGCGTCCCGCAGCGGGGAGGAGTCACTCACCGGCAACACAAAGACAGTCCTGGGGATCCATCGCTCCCCGGGGGCTGCGGTGGCTGCTCGGTCCAGCGGAGCGGAGCGGAGCGGAGGCGCGGCGAGGGTGGGAGCGGAGCTGCCCGACGCCTCCTATTTATCCCGGCGGAGGCGTGGGAGCGAGCGCAACCCCCGCCCCCGCCCCCGCCCCCGCCCGCCGTGCACACGGGCCCCGAAGCAGCGAACAGAGCTGGGGGCTGCTGGCGGCTCCTATCGCCGCACGAGCCGCGTTGCGGGATTGCACGACGCTCGGGGGTGCCCCCGCCCCGAGCCGCGCGCCGCGTGCAAAGCCGGCCGTGCCGAGTGCCTTGCACAACGCTCGGGGGTGCCCCCGCCCAGAGCTGCGTGCAAAGGCCTCCGGAGTGCATTGCGCGGGGCTCGCCCCGCAGACACCAGGGCGCCGTGTGCAAACTGCAAACATCCCTCCCCCCGTCCCCCCGCACACGCGCTGCATTACACGGTGCGATTCCCGCACAGCCCCCCCCCCCAGGGCGGTGAGCGCAACCCCCGGCCCCACTCGCCCGGAGTGCGGTGCACGGTGCGATTCCCGCACAGACACTCCCCCCCCCAGGGCTGTGAGCGCAACCCCCGGCCCCACTCGCCCGCAGTGCGGTGCACGGTGCGATTCCTGCATAGATCCACCCCAGACCGCTGAATGCAACCCCCGGCCCCCTCCACCCCAGGGCGGTGAGTGCAACTTGTATCCTTAATGTGATGGTTCTTTTATTTCCCTCGGCGGGACCATGGCACTAGAGGGCCTGGGGGGCACGCACGGATCAGGGCCAGCTCTAGGGTTCACACAGGTGCTGGGGGCCTGCCTCACCCCCTGCCTTGAAGTGGTTTCAATCATATGCAGGGTTTACAGTGCATTCAATGGCTCTCAGCCCCCCTGATTTCCTGCTGGCCGAAGCTGTGTCTGCGGTAGGAAACGGGCACAGTTTGGAAATTACTCAGTCTTAGGGCCTCCTCCACGGTGGTCTGCAAAGTCTCTAGGTGCTGCCCCACTGGCAGATGATCCTCTTCTTCTCCTCCTGTCTTCAGCAGCTCCAGGCAGTGGCCTCTGCAGCAGCAGCAGCAGCTCCAGGAACTCCAGGTGGGGTCCAGGCAGGCAGAAAGGACCCTTCAGGTGGTGGTGGTGGTGGTGGTGGTATCCCAAACAGTATTGGGGGGTCCCTCCTCCTCTCTGGGGAGTGGGCTAGCAGCCCCCCCCCAGGGCTGCTGTTGGAGCAGTAGCAGCACCCAAGAGTGGGGGGTCCAGCAGCCAAGTGCAGAGATGGGGGTTGTCTGGCAGCCAGGGGAGCAGGGAGAGCTTAGGGCCTAGTAGCAGCAGGAGTAGCAATTTCCCACCTCCCTCCAAGCTAGAAGCTGTGGAAGAGCAGTCTTATTGGGATCCGGGAAGTGGGGGGCGAAGCCCGTCCACTGCTAAGGGTCCCCCCCAGCCTAAAAGGGGATCCACAGGACCTAGATACCCAAATAATTCCGGGGGACAACTAATAAAAGAACAGGGACAGGAGTGCGGTCAAAGGGTCAAAAGAAGGGAACCGGACGGGGACACCGAGCAGAGAACCCCGGACAGAGCCCACTGCTCCTCAAAGGCGTCAAGGGAGTCAGAGGACGCCGCCCAGAGGAACTCTGCCCGGATACGTGAACGGACCGAGGATCGGAAATAGGCCCCACAGTCACAGGGACTCCATCGGCCAACCTCCTCACTCTGGTTTTGTAGATGGCCATTTTAGCTAGGGCCGGAGGAGGTTGACCAGGAGATCCCGGGACTTTGTGGGGCCACGGATAGGGAGTGCATAAATGAGAAGGTGAGGGGAGAAGTGCAACCAAAAACGTAATAAGATATTGGTGAGGAGCCGGAATAGGGGCTGCAGCCTGGCACACTCCAGGTAGACATGTGCCAGGGTATCCCTCACGCCGCAAAAGGGGCAGGTGTCTGGGATTGTGGTGAACCGCGCCAAGTACACGCCCGTGCTCACGGCTCCGTGAAGGAGCCGCCAACTGACATCCCCGGCGGGCTTTGGGACTAAGATGGAATATAGGCTGCCCCACCGGGGCTCTGCACCCTCCAAAGGTGGCAGGAGGTCCCGCCATTTTGTATCGGGGCGGGACACGAGGGTGCGGGCGTGAAGGGTGTGGAACACGAGCGTGTAGAGACCGGCTGCATCTCGTGCAGCCGGCTTCTAGTGAAGGGGTGAAGGGATCGGTTGGGTCCACGGGGGAGGGGTCCAATTAAAAGGTCCGGCGGGCCTGGGGTAGTGGGGGGCGGGGCGTGCCCTCGTCCAGGACCCGGTCGAGATAAACCCGAGCAGCGGGCGGCAAAGCGGCCTTCACCTCCTGAAGTATGCATCGGGGAGTACAAGGTCTGGAAAGCCCATGCGCTGAGCGAAGGTTAGGGGGATCAGCCAGTCTCCCCGGTCATAGTCCAGGAGGTCTCCGACTTTGTGACCTCTGCCAGGACCAACCTCTGGCGCACGAGCGGGACTCCGCCACCTGCAAACGGAGCTGCGGGGTTGTGTAGCAGGGGGCTTCCGCGAGGAGATCTGC